>NC_138673.1:95000-117500 GCF_964273445.1 Streptopelia decaocto
CCGGGAGTAGTTACAGCTTCCTTAAACATTCCAAATCTGATGTCTTCCAAAACAAAGCTTGCGAGCGGCGGAAGAACGAGCTGAGACGACTCAATGTGAGTGACAGAGCATAGTTCACTTTATTGGTCCAGGGTACACATATTTATACAGATAACAATAATTATGTCTACTAGTCACTTATTAATTGGCCTAAGCGCTAAGGGTCACATTTGCATAGCCCTCCTCCTCAAAGTTGTTACGATGCTCTGTCAAGGTCGCGGTGTCCTTGCCAGTTCTGCTGCAATCAGCAGCTTCTACCGCGGCCTAGTCCGGCTACTTACGCTAAGTTTGTTAGAACAGGCTCTGCTCGTGCAACTGCTCTGTAGATCCATGTCCTCTATCCTTTAGCCACTGCCCAACACTGCTGTGGCCACTTCTTGCCTTCAGAGTGTTTTTCGTTGCTCTTCCTCATGGCCTGAACCTCTCCCCTCACGTGTGCTGAAGCTCACGGGAGAGAGCGGGATGCGAGGAAGAGGAGGAGCCGATGCTGTGGACTCGCAGGAGCAAGGCAGGAGCCCCAGGGAGTGCTGCTGGGTTTGGAAGGGGCTCAGGCCAGTCTGTGTCTCCCTGTGCCCCACGAACCCTGAGCAGGAGCCCGGGAAAAGCAAAGGGCAGAGTCAGGCTCTGGCTCCTGGGGAGCCGGTGCTCCTTCCTGACCATGCTGGATCTGCCTTCACCCCATGCGGAGCAGCCTGGGGAGCCCCCGGGCCAGCACTGTGGCCGTGCAGCTGCTCTCAGCCCTGTGTGGGCCACGGGAGGTACGAGGGTCAGGGCACGGCGGGGCCTCTTCATCTCACCAGCCTTTCCCCCTCCCCGCAGCCCGGCTGCCGGCTGCCCAGGCGCTGCTGGCTTGACCGCTGGTGAGTAGCGGGGCCCTGGGGGAAGAAAGAGCTTTTCTGGCAGCACTCCCGAGCCTGCCCGAGCCCCGCGGGGATCCCAGTCCTGTCTCGGGGCTGGCGGGGGTGGCTCTGGTGGCAGGGGTGACCCGTCTCTGCTCCCTCGCCCAGGTGCTGGCGGCAGCTCCTCACACCAGCAGCGGCCGCGCCGTCGCTGCCTTGCAGCTGCTGCAGGCCCTGCAGGGCTGGATCCACGGGGCCTTGGGGACAGCGTGGGCCACCGAGATGCCCCTCCTGCTGCAGCACCTGGCAGGTAAAGTGTGGCTGGGGGGAGAGGCTGGAGGGGAGGGAGGGCAGGAAAACGCAGCTTCCCAGTGGTCACACAGTGGGGATCAGCCGTGGTCAGAGTGTCCTTCCCCATCATGGATCCAGTGGCTCTGACAAACGCCCCTGGGCTCCCTCCTGTGTCTGTGGCCTTGCGAGGGCTTTGGCACAGGCGCTTGTGGGCTCTTTCCAGCCTGATGGCCTGGGACTTCTGGGAGGTCTGACCGCAGAGGAGACCACCGGGCTCTTCTTTGGTGTGAGCTTGAGCAGCAGCAGCAGAGCTTTTGCTTCCTCTTGCTTTCTAGGAAGAGCCGAGAGCTCCCTGCACTCTGCAGAGTGGGAGCAGCATGTGCTTAAGGTACAGCATCCTCGGGGTGTCACAAACATACGGGGAGAAGAGGGAGCAGGCAGAGTTGTGGGGAGCTGGTGAAAAGAGGGCTGGGCTTGGCAGGGCAGACACTGCCATTGCAGCAGCTCTCCCCAGCAGCATCCCAGGACACGTGGGTGTGGGAAGGGCCCTGGCCAAGGGCAGGGGGACACCCGCTTCCTCTGCTCTTCCCCCCAATTCCTGCGGGCGTCCCTGGACCCATTGAGGACGAGACCTGCAGCGTGGGCCTGAGCCAGCAGCTGAGCCGGCAGAGAGCAGCTCTGCCCCCGGCTCCTGGGAGAAGGCTTTTCTCCTGCCTCAAACCGGGACTCTGCCCACACCAGCAGTTTTCACTGCTTCACCCCCAAACTGCGCTTCCCCCGTGCTGCCCTGGCCCGGCACTGCGGGCAGTCCCGCCTGCTCCTGGGGGAGTCGGGTCAGGGGAGGCTTTGGCGGGAAAGGCTGAGGGACCTCAGGGAGGGGGGACATCGGGGAGGCTGCAGTGGCAATGCTGAGGTAGCTCAGGATGGGATGGCACTGAGGTTGGTTTCAAATGGAAATGCTGAGGTACCTTGAGAAATGGATGCTGGGCTGGGCTGAGAGGATATGTGAGAGGAGCTGCAGTACTGCTGCTTCTTCGTTAGATATATTCTGCCCCATCTCCTCTCGCTCCCGGCTGCTCACCTCTTCAGGTGTCCGTTGCACCGATGTCGGATCCTCTGCTTTCCCACAGCTCCACGAACTGCGTCCCGGTCCCGGTCCAGCCGCGCCGTATGCAGCCGGGGCTCGTCCCTCATCCAGCAGTCGCCTGCTCGCCGTCAATTCTCCATATGGATCACATCGGGGTTACCACTTGTGAGGGCAAAAATCACAGACTCCACACAATTCAATGTGAATTCAAGCTGAAGCCGTTTATTCCTTGTTACGTGTCCATCCTCTCTGCTGCCCACCCTGGAAATCCCTAGAAATCTCTACCAACCCACAAAAGGAGCAGCTTTGCTGCTGTTCAGATCAGCCAGCCAGGTGAACACGGGGCTCGGGGACACACCACAGGGCAACAGGGAGGTCCTGAGGGGACATGAGGGCAAAGGGGGGTCTGGAGGCACCCGAGAGCACCCAGGTGCCCAGGGCTGAGCTGGCCTGTGCCTCCCCAGGCGCAGGGTCACAGCAGGGCCCTTTGTGACCTCACTCTGTGACACCCACTGCCCTGCGTGTGCTCAGCGCAGCCGTGGGCCCAGCCCACACTGTCCGACAGGACGGTGACGGGACAGGGCGTGAGCACGGAGCTGGCGAGAGCCCCGAGCGTAGCCCCAGTCTTTTGGAGAATCCTAGAATCATTTTGGTTGGAAGCGACCCTACAGATCATTGCGTCCGACCATCCCCTATCTCTAGCTGCCCTCAGCAGACTCTGGCTGTGGAGTCCCTGAGCACAGCCCACATCTTTCCCCACTGCCCCAGGCAGACCTGCGGCACCGAGGGATTTTGCCGAACGTTCTCCCTTCCTTCCCTTCATCCCACAGGATGGGAGAGAGACGCCCCAGGCGTCGCAGGGTGAGCTGGGCAGGCGGTCCCCCTGTCATCATCGGGGAGGCCTGGGAGGAGAGACCCCCCAGCCCTCCTGGGGGGGCCTGGGAGGAGAGACCCCCCAGGCGTCGCAGGGTGACCTTTGCAGACGGTCCCCCTGTCATCATCGGGGACGCCTGGGAGGAGAGACCCCCCAGGCGTCGCAGGGTGACCTTTGCAGACGGTCCCCCTGTCATCATCGGGGAGGCCTGGGAGGAGAGACCGCCCAGCCCTCCCAGGGTGGCCTGGGAGGAGAGACCGCCCAGCCCTCCTGGGGGGTCCTTGGAGGAGGTTTGGGATCCCCAGGAGGACAGCCCTCCACAGGAGCCCTCTGAGACGTCCCTGATCTGGCACCTGGAGATCGGTGAGTGAGAGGCGCTGATTGTCTGGGCAGGGTGGGCCCCAGAGATCGTTCCCCACTCGACACCAGCGTCACGGTTCCCCACACGCTGGCAGGGGGTTCCATGGCTGGGGATTATGCTGCCTGAAGCCCAGGGCTGCTCCGAGCTGCGAGCCGGCCCCAGCACAGCCTCTGCGGGCAGAGGGGACCCAGCTCCTGCTGCAGGGCACGGGCAGCGAGAAGCAGCTGGGCGGGCGGGAGGCAGCCGTGCTGCGGGACGGGGACCTTTCCTGCCCATCTGAAGCGAGTTCCTCACCCGCTGCACCGGGCGCTTTCCCCGTCCTGCCTGGCTCCAGCATCGCAGCCCGTCTGCCGGGCACCCTGCAGCCCTGACACGCACGGGGAGACTGTGCCGGGACAGCGGGCGTGCGGCTGGACGGGGGGCAGAGCTCCTTCTGCTCTGTCCTGCCTGCAAACCTCTCTGCAGCCCTCCCTGCTCTCCCCCTTTATTAGATGCCACCTGGTTGCCGGTGTATGAATTTGCAAAGGGACACGTGGACTTCATCACGGCCTTTGTCAGAAACCCAGAAAAGGTAACCGCAGCCGCTTTAAAGGCGGCTGTGCTGGCGGCTGCTGACAGGGGCTCTGCTGCGGGTGCTGGAGGGTGCTGGCTGGGCAGAGCTGCTGCTCCCAGGTCTCCACATGGCACTGCACCCCCATGCTGCGGTGCCCACTGCTCGTGTGTCCTGATTCTCACACTCCCTGTTTGCCTCTCTGCTCCCTGGCTCTAGGAGGAGAGCCAGAAGATGCAGTTTCTGCAGAGCATCTGTGCCCTGTGTGACACCAGCAGGGGCTCCGGCTTGTCCCTGGGCCTAGATCTCTTCTGCCAGATATTCCAGCTGGCAGACAAAATCAAGGTGAGGGGATACCCAGCGGCTCTGGGGAAGGGCTTGAGCCCCTGACACTGGCACCCAGTGAGGACATTGTTGGGCAGGGCCAGGGGCTGGTGGCACTGGGTCCCATCCCAGCTGTGCTCTGCAGGTGCTGCTGGAAGAGGAGCCCAGGGACCAACTGCGCACGGCGCTGCGGCAGATCGCCATGCGTGCCATTGCTGAATTGAGGTACCTGCCCATCCCTCCCGGGGACCCCTGCCCCCGAGCCCCGTGTCCACCTGTACGAGGCCTCCACGCACTGCTCCCAGCACCAGTGTCTGACTGGCCCGTCTCTCTTTGCAGCCTAGTGGAGATGGTGCTGGAGGGCAAGGAGACAAGCCTCCTCGAAGCCTGCTTCTCCAGCGTCTTCTTGCTTCCTCCAGAAGAGGAAATGCAGGGCCTGGACTGTGACCTCTACCATGTGGTAAGTGCTGGGAGAGCTACAGGAGCCCCCAGTCCCTCTGGGCTGCTCTCCAGCCACCCTGCGCTGTGATATGACCAGAGATCCAAGCAGGGCAGGGTCTCAGTTCTGCTGTCCCACCCTCATCCCTCGGTCCCCTGCCTGCGGGCCTGGCCATGTCCAGTGCTGCAGGTTGCTCTGCCCGCAGCAGATTATTTGTCCCTGGGTCTCTCCCAGGCACAGCGAAGCAGCGCGGGAGTCGTCCCTCAGTGCTGGGAGTTCAGATCAGTCCCCTGGGGGTGAGAGGGATGGCAGGAAACACAACCACAACTCCTTGTCTTCTTGCAGACCATGCAAACCATGGACAACATGCTAACTAGGCTGGTGCTCCGGTGTCGTGTCTCCAGAGTCAGCAAGCTGCTGCACAATATCTTCCAGGTCTGGGTGTGCAAAGTCTGGGCTTCGCAAGGGCTGTTCCTCACCCTGGGGGACGGGGTGTCCACTCTGGAGGTGACAGTCCCACCCCGTGCCGTGCAGAGAGCGCTGCCAGGCGGGTGCCCACCTCCCCGGGGAACCAGGGGCTGCCCTCCAGGCTCTTCCGCAGCACAGTGGCCGCAGAGGGTGGCATCTGCCTTCCTGCCTGGCCACAGGGCTGGCCTGGGGCTTGTGCCCCAAGCCTGCCAGGGACCCCAGGGCAAGAACCTCACTACAGGCTTTGTGCAAGACCAGGGGAAGCCTTAATGGACTGGGCCAGTCCAGCCCAGGACTTGAGCTTCTGCTGGAGTGGTGGCTGCTCCCAGGGCTCTCCAGCAGCTTGTCTCTCCCCAGATGCTTATGACCTTCACCAGCTCCAGCAGAGCATGTGTGCAGGAGAGGGCTATGGGCAGGATCGCTATGCTGAGCCATTTACTGTCCAACTTAGTGAAGGTAAGGACCAGGCACACCCTGCTCTGCCAGGACCCAGCTCTGCCCCAGTCCTGTGTCGGCTGGGACTGCCCAAGGAGCCCAGGGGGAGCCCAGGTCTGGCAGCTCTGCCTGTGTGGGGCTGTTCAGGGAGATGGGGCCCACAGGGCCCTGCAAAGCTCTGACCTGCCTGCATCCAGCCCTGGGCACACCCTTGGGTTCAGGGCTTTATCCCCAGGTGCCCTCAACCCTTCTGTTCTTCCTCCTCCCTTGCCCAGGCTGATCCCAATGAGGACAGACACGCCTCCTACGCATCGATCCACATCCCAATCCTCGGACAGCTGCTGGGACATCTTGTCCTGCTCCTGTCATCCAGGGGAGAAGAGATCAGATATTTGGCTTTGGATGCTCTTTATTCCCTCTTCAAAGTCAAGTATCAGCAACACTGTAAGAGAAGCTGTGGCGGGATGAATCCCCCTGCACACCAACATCACCCAATACCTCTGCTAATCTTCCTGAGCATTGCAATGAATGGTTCTCCTGCTTGCTGGAGACACCATCATGTCACCAGCCCTGGCCCTGCTCCTGACCCCCACGCTCTGTCCCAGGCTGGTGATGGTCCCGTGTAGCTGAGCTGCTCCTCAGGAGCATCTTCCCATCTCCCCCGAGGGGCCCGTATCCCTGCCCCGCAGCACTGCAGCCATGCGAGCCGTCCCCCACGTCACCGTTATTCCAGCCATGGCGGACTGAACTGTGGGACTGCATGCAGAGCTCTAGGGCCTTGGAGTTTCCAGGGCCAGGAGCATTCGCACACGTACAGTGGAGGCGGGTCAGCCCTTCCGTGGCCCCGCTCTCCACCACCTCCTCCCCAGACCCTGGGTCATCATCTCCCTCCTCAGCCACTCCAAGTTCACAGCTCTTTCCAATGCTGGGGAAGCTGCTGTGTCTTACCCACTCTTCTGCGTTTGCCCCGCTCTTTAGGTGCCACACTGCCAGAGAAGAACGCACAGCTCCAAGGGGATTGGGAAGCCAAGGCCACCTCCCTGCGCTCTTCGCCCAGCACCACTCACGTTGCCATGGTAACAAGCTCCCCCCTTGCTGGCCCTCCTGGCTGTGGCACCAGCAGCGGACTTGTGAGAGCAAAGGCCTCCACAATCAGGGGGCTGGCGTGGCCTCCCTGTCCCTGCTGAGAGGGTTCCTGCTGTCCCCGAGCAGGGACGATGCGAGGGCTGCTCTCCAGTGTCCCAGCAGCAGCCCCAGTCCTGCTGGCCACCAGCAAGCCCTGGTCACGGCAGGGCCAGCACGCTGCGCAATGACCACAACCCTCCTCCCTCTCCCGGGCCTCTTTTCTCCTCCTCCCCAGCAGTCACTGCCGCCCCTGCTGCCAGCTTTGCTGCGGGCACTGCCGCAGCACCGCCGGGTGGCTCTGCAGGGCTGCTGGCACTGCCCGGCTACGCAGCAGCACCGGGGCACTCGGTGTGACTTGGCTTTGCTGCCTCCCTTCCTCCCTTAGCTCTTTGAAGAATACCTCCAGCCTCCCGAGAGGACAGACATGGTCCTGGTGTTCATCGAGGCCATGAGCGACTCCAGCACCTTTGACAAGGCGATGGCCAGAAACCCACTGGACGTGGTCACGGGAAACCCTAAACTCTGGCTGGTGGATGTAAGTGGCCTGTGGTTGGATCGCCCTGTCCTTCGGCCCTGTCAGGCCTTGTTCCTCCCTCCATCCCTCTCTTCCTCCCCACCCCTGGTGTCTCGGGCACCTGAAGTCACCTGAAGGCGGCAGAGAGGGACGGAAAGGGCAGCTGAGGAAATGGCTGCACTCCAGTGGCAGCACCATCCTCACCTGTGTCCCCTCCAGGTGCCAAAGATCACGAGCTGCATCCACAAAAACCTGGAGAGCATCAGCACGACAGCAGCCTGGCAGGGTGTGGAGTCCCTGCTTCTGCTGATGGCCAACAGGAGCCCTGGGGAGGTGGTGTCGACGCTGCTGACAATCGCTCCACCAGGAGACAGGTACTGGCCCCAAAAGCCATGAGGCCTTGTTCCCTGTGGGGAGAGGGGCCCGGAGACGCTCTGGCTGCCAGCGCCAAGGAATCCTGCAGGACACCCCCGAGGAGCAGGACCCTCCATCCCACCACGCTTTCCAGCGCTGGGGTCAGCCAGGCCCGCAGCAGCCACAGCTGAGCGAGCCAGCCCAGAGCCCCCCACTGCGCTCCTGCCAGCCCCACGGGAGCACCAGCTCAGCCTCTGCTGCTGCCCAGGGCATCCCAGGCGTCCTGCAGCGCGGAGCCGGACACGCTGCTGTGGCCCAGGCTGCCCTGCTGACAGAGCGCTCTCTTGCAGCACTGCCCTGGCACTGTGGGAGGTGATGTTCTCCGTGCCCCAGACCCTGCTGAGCGTTTCCAATGAGCTGCTCATCCAACTCCAGGACAGGCTCTTCTGCACACACCCGGAGGACCACTGCCTTGTTAGAACGGCTGTGAGTGACCGGAAAAACACCCTGGTGCCCTTGGCCTGGCGCTGGGGTGCCTGCTCCAAAGGCCCTTCCTGCCATGGTGGGGCCTGGTGGCTGCCTGGGGAGCTCTCCACACACGGACCTCGTCCCAAAAGGGCAACTCTCTTCTTCATACAGGCAAGGAAAATGAAGGTCATGCTGCCAGACCTGATGCGGGTCCTCCAGAACGGCAATAAGGCCATCACGATCGAGGCTCTGCCCATCTTCAGAACCATGATGGCTCACCTGAAGAGGAAGGAGGCCAGTCCCATTGCCGTGCCGCTGGCAAAATTTCTCCTGCCCTTCTTTGATGACGTAAGGCTGATGTATAAGCCTGAGCCCCACGGGTGGGCACTGGACAATGACAGCAGCCCTTCAGCCCAGCCACTCAAAGCAGGGGCTTCTCTCCTTTCTCCCCGGGGCTCTTGTGGGATGGTTTCTGCGTTCTGCAGCCCAGCCCAGCTTCTCCCTGCCAGCTGCTCCCACAGCTCCTCCCCACCATGGCTGCTGAGGCTGCTGGGGGATGCTGGGGCGGCGCTTTGAGGCACAGGCACTGACTGAGCAAGTCTCTTGAGCGTCCCTTCACGCACCCAGGGCCGCAGATCTGGCCACAACTGCAGTGTGCACAATGCCGCCCTGGAGCGTCTCCCCTCCCATCAGCCATGCAGGAGCTTCTGCTCCCCGTGGGCAGAGAGCTGCTGGTGCTCAGGTCCTACTGTGCTGCTCCCTCCCAGGAGCTGAGCCAGCTGAGAGAGTGCTCCATCAGCCTCTTCAGAGACTTGATGAAGATGGATGTGCGGAACGACAAGAGGGAGATGAAGAACACAGCGCGACTTGGCCTGCTCCCTCTCTTCTTCCACATGAGTGACCAAGTGCAGAGCGTGGCCAAGGTACAGATTTCAAAGCCGAGCAGTGATGCAGGGAAGAGACCCCTGGGCGTTTGGGCCAGGGCATGTCCCCGCTCCCTAAGGGCAGAATCACCCCAGGAACAAAGCCCAGAGCAGGGGGACACCAGGTCTCCTGCCCCAGACAGTGCTGCCATCTCCCAGCTTCTGCTGTTCCACAGGTTGCCAGGGAAGCCCTCCTGGGTGCCGCAGAGCTGCTCAGGTGGAAACAGCTCCAACGCCTGGTGCAGACAGAGCAGACATGGCGGATTGGACAGAGCTTGGTGAGGACAACCCCCAAGGCCCAGGGCCCAGGCTGGACGGGGCTGCCCCACATGTCCGTGCTGTGGGCTCTGCAGATGTGCCTCGCCTGTCCTGCTACAGCCCCGAGCTGCATCCTTGTTCCCTGTGCTCAAGAACAGAGCCGCCAGGGGCTCTTCCCTCTTCCCTGCAGCCAGCGGGAGGGAGGGCTCTCAGCACCCCTGGGACCCTCGGCCTGTGTCTCTCTCTCAGCCCCACAGGGCTCCTGGCTGGAACACGGGGATGGCCGGGGCGGAGGGAAGGGGAATGTGTGTTGTTGTGGGGAGGGACTGGTCCGGCCAGCTGGGGAGGGACAGTGACGTGCTCACACCCTTGTGCTCTCTCCAGCTGGAGCGGGACAGGAGCAGAGCTCAGGAGCTCTTGAGTCAGAGCCTGCCGTACCTGAGGGATGCTCAGGCCAGCTTGCGAGAGGCGGCCGTGAGGTTCATCGGTGAGTCACAGCCCCCGGGTCCCTCTTTCGGCAGCCTGGCCCCAGTCTCCACCGCTGCCCTGGCACAAGGAGCAGCCCTGTGGCTGCCAGAGCCCCGGCTGCCCCGTGCAGGGCCTTGGCCTCCCCTCCCAGCCCTGCCCACGCAGGTGGCCTTGGTGGCCGCCTTGCCCGGTCCCACCATCTCGGCTCCTGCCCTCCCCTGGGGTCAGCCCTGATGAGGGGAGGGAGCAGGGGCTGACGAGCTCTGTGCCCAGGGCTGGCTGCGCGGCCCCTGAGGGACCGAAGGGAGGAGGAGGAGCTGGCTGAGATCTGCAGCGGTGAGTAGGGAGCGTGGTCGGGAGGGGATGCCTGGGGGTCTCTGCAGACGTGGGAGCTCATCTGGGTTCTGCTTCTCTCCCTTGCAGCCCTTCAGCCCTTGGAGTGGGACAGCGAACCCTCCATCCGCTCCCTGGCAGCTCAGACCATCCGCATCCTGAGCAACCCAAGGGAGCAGCCACGATCGCGATGGGCCCTGCGAGGCCTGTGCTGCTGGCGCCGCTGAGCCCGGCGGAGGTGCAGCTCTCCTCGGGAGGAGGGCTGGAGTTTAATAAAGCTGGAGGAGAATGCCAAAGCCCTGGTGTTTTTCAGATGTGCAGCGCCCTGAGCGTGCTGAGCAGACGGTGTCGTTCCCGGGCTCTCCCGCTGCCGCGGGACGTCTGTCCCTCAGCACAGCCTGGTTCCAGGCGTAGTCACGGTGCCGGCGGGCGGGCGCTCGCTGGCCCCCAGGCCCTGCCCTGCAGGGTGAGGCCGGGGAGGCATTGGCCGTGCGGGCACGGCAGGCACGGGGGCAGCAAAGACACGCAGGTTTACAGCAGGGCTGGTCCCAGCGCCTCAGGAGCTGTTTCCCACTGTTTTGCCCTCAGCTCCCGCCACCCCCGAGGGTTTCCACAGCGCCGTCTCAGCGAGCCAGACCCTCTGCTCCGGGCTGCCGGGCCTCGTCTCTCGCGCTGCCCTCCCCTCCTCGCCAGCAGCTGCCGCCCGGCGCTTTCACCCTTTCCTGGAGATGCTTTCCCAGCGTGTGTTTGATATAGAGAGATTCCCTGCGCTGATATTCCACAGTTACATGAGAAAAAAGCTGAGCGGTAGATCTACCAGAGAAAGGTTTCCAAACAGGTCATCTAGCACAAGAACAGCAGTGTGCGCGGCTGTGCAGATCTGCCAGGAGATCTGCCATCACCTGCCTCCCTTCCCCGCCATGGGCACTGGCTGCCATCGCTTCATCTTCCTGCTCTTCAAGCCAGAACCGCCCCATCGATTCCAGCGAGGGTGTTGGGCCCAGGCCCTGGTCACTGGGGCTGTTGCTGGGCGGTTCACGCTCTCTTGGCCAGGCTGTTCTTGCGTGTCCTGATGACAAGGTGGTTACTGCTGGAGGAGAGCAAGTTCCTTGGAGTCTGCAGGGTTGTCCAGCGCTGCTCTGAGTTTGTGTGTCGCCTGAAGCCGCAATCCCAGCCCTGCAAGCACTGTGCTGTCCTGTTGCGTTAAACCAGGCCGTTAAGAAAGTGGGCTTTTTTCCTGCCTGGAGCAGAAAAGTGCAGAGGGCTGGAGAAGCTGGGAGAAGTTTCAATGTGCCTTCCTTTTCCACCTCTGTTTTACAGACTCGGGGGTGCTGTGGGGAAGTAGTTGCCTGCCAGAGTGCTGCAAGAGAAGAGAATCACCTCATCTCTCGTGCTTGTGTGTTGTTTCCAGCCACAGGCTCAAGATGTGAACCTTGAGCACGTTTGACTTGTACAGAGAGCACGAGGATGCCATGACCCCGGCAGGGCTGGCGTTTCAACAGTGCCAGTGGGACAGCTGCGTTACCGGGGTCTCCCATCAGCTCCTCAGTGAGAAATGGCCCGTGCGGGGGGCTGGGGAGCCGTGACGCAGCCCTGGGGGGAGGCACAGGGCTGGTGAACGAGCTGTGCCCGTGGGCTCCTGCTTGGTCCCGGCACTGGTCTGGGAGCTGTTACAGCACAGACTGGAGGAGGAAGCCAAGATGGCGGCGGTAGCGGGACGTCCCGACCCTCCCAACATGGCACCCGTCGCCATGGAGACGCCGCTCCCTCCCAAGATGGCGGCCGCGACGCGCCCCGACGCCCCCAAGATGGCGGTTGCCGTGGAGACGAGCGCCGACCCTCCCAAAATGGCGCCCGTAACTATGGAGACAGGCACCGACCCTCTCCAGATGGCGGTTGCCGTGGAAACGCGCGCCGACCCCCCCAATATGGTGCCCGTAACCATGGAGACGCGCACCGACCCTCCCAAGATGGCGATGGGGCCGCGGCGCAGGAAGCTCCAGCCAATCGGGGCGCGTTTATTCCGGCGCCGGGGCCGCGTCCGGCAGAGGGGGCGGTGCCGAGAGCGCCAGCCGGGGCGGGCGCTTCCCGTTGACCAATAGGGAGAGTGGAGACGAGACCCGCACACCCTGGAACGAGAACGTCGCACCAGTAAACACTGGTTTGAACCAGTTTAAACCAGTGACCCCCAGAGCCCACCAGTTTGTCCCAGTATAACCCAGTCCCCCCCATAACCCCTCCAGTCCCCCCCAGTATAAACCAGTAACATCCCAGTATAAAACAGTGCCCACAAACCCCCTCCCAGTTCCCTCCCTCCCCTCGGTCCCCTGGGGCACTCCTGGGTCCCTCCCGAACACCTGAGTCCCCTCGAGGCACCGCCCACTTCCGGTCCCCGCTGGCAGCTCCACCCCACCGGGGCCGCACCAGGGACACTCAAAAAAACCCCTAATTCCCCACGAAGTCCCTTGTTTTGCACAAAAATCCCCTTAAAATGCCCCCAAAATCTGATTAATTTCCTATAATTCCCCCTTATTTCTGTTAATTTAATTAAAAACGCCCCAAAAGCCCCTTAAATCGCCTCTAAATCAATTTAAGTTGCCCCCAAATCACTTTAATTACCCCAAACACTCGTTATGTCCCCCAAAACCCCCTTAAAATGCCCCAAACACATGCTCCATCTTTAAATACGCCCTCGAGGCCACGCCCACCGAGCCCCGCCCCTCTCACCCGATTGGCCATCGCGGCACGCAGCCTCTCCAGAAAGTCCAGCAGGTGGGCGTGGCGCCGCCGAGGCTCCGCCCACCTGGGCGCCAGCGCAGCTGCGAGGCTCAGCCCGTCCACCGCTGCCCCTAAGCTCTCCTGGTCATAGCCCCAGCAACACCATGTCCCCTAGGAACCCCAGGCCTATATAAGGACACCATAAGCACGCCCCTAGCAACGTCACGCCCCTAGCAACAGCTGTCTGGATGAGGATCCCGTGGCCACGCCCCTAGCAACACCTCGCCCCCTGGCAACCACTCAGCAACCCCCTTAGCCACTAGCAATCACGTGGCCACTCCCCCTAGCAACCCCACCCCCCCATAGCAACCACCCAGGCCTGACTCGCCCCTGCAGGCCCGAAGGCCCCAATAGCCTCATCTTTTTTCCGAACAAACCCGGTTTTTCCCCCAAAACCGCCCCCCAGCCCCACACGTATGGCCTGTGCGGAGGCTCCCAAGGCCCGCTGGGCGTCGTGGGGTTTCTGCCCCCCACAAAAGCAGCGACATGTACATGTTGCTCAGCACGTCTATTGGGGAGGAGAGAGGGGTGAGAACCCCCCCTAAAAAAACAACTCCCAAATCCACCCAAATCCCCGCCGTGCACCCCAAAGTCGCCCCAATGTCCGCAGATCCCATTAAACCCCCAAATCCCCCATTATACCCCCAAAATTCCAAATTAAACCCTCAAAATATTCCCCAAAAAAATCAACTCCCCCATTAGACCCCAAAACTATTTCCTCACACTCCCATTAAAGCCGCAAATCTACCCAAATCCTTCATGAAACCCCCAAATTTCTGCCCAAAGGGATTGCGTTAGGGTTAGGGGTTAGGATTGTTGGGGATAGGGTTAAGATTAGCGCTAGGGTCTGAGTTAGGGGTTAGGGATAGGGTCAGGGTCAGGGTTAGGGTTAGGGTTAGGGTCAGGTTTAGAGTTAGGAGTTAGGGTTAGGATTAGGGCCTTAGGGTTAGGGTTAGGATTAGGCTTAGTGTTAGGGCTTAGGGTTACGGTTAGGGCCTTAGGGTTAGGGTTAGCGTTAGTGTTAGGGTTAGGGTTAGGGTTGGGTTAGGTTTAGGGCCTTAGGGTTAGGGTTAGGGTTAGGGTTACGGTTAGGGATAGGGTCAGGGTTAGTGTTGGGGTTCGGTTTAGGGTTAGGGTTAGGGTTACGGTTAGGGTTAGGGTTAGGGTTAGGGTCATTAGGGTTAGGGTTAGGGTTAGGGCCTTAGGGTTAGGTTTAGGGTTAGGGTCATTAGGGTTAGGGTCAGCGTTAGGGTTAGGGGTTAGGGTTAGGGTTAGGGGTTAAGGTTAGGGTTAGCGTTAGGGTTAGGTTTAGGGGTTAGGGTTAGGGGTTAGGGTGAGGGTTAGGGTTAGGTTTAGGATTAGGGTCTTAGGGTTACGGTTAGGGTTAGGGTTAGGGTTAGGGTTAGGGTTAGGGTTCGGGGTAGGGGTTAGGGTTATAATTAGGGTTAGGGTCAGGGACAGGGTTAGCGTTAGGGTTAGGTTTAGGGGTTAGGGTTAGGGTTACGGTTAGGGTTAGGGTTAGGGGTTAGGTTTAGGGTTAGGGGTTAGGGTTAGGGGTTAGGGTTAGGTTTAGGGTTAGGGGTTAGGGATAGGGCCTTAGGGTTAGGGGTTAGGGGTTGGGGTTAGGGTTAGGATTAGGGTTAGGGTCAGGGACAGGGTCAGGGTTAGGGTTAGGGTTGGGGGTTAGGGTTAGTTTTAGGGCCTTAGGTTTAGGGTTGCGGTTAGGCTTAGGGTTAGGGGTTAGGGTTAGGGCCTTAGGGTTAGTATTGGGGTTAGGGTTAGGGTTAGGGTTACGGGTTAGGGTTAGGGTTAGGGTCAGGGTCACGGTCAGGGTCAGGGTCAGGGTCAGGGTTAGGATTAGGGTTAAGGTCAGGGTCAGTCTTAGTGTTAGGGTTAGGGTTAGGGTTAGGAGTTACGGTTAGGGTTAGGGCCTTAGGGTTAGGGTTAGGGTTAGTGATAGGGTTAGGGTCAGGGTTAGGGTTAGGGTTAGGGTTAGGTTTAGGTTTAGGGGTTAGGGTTAGGGTTAGGGGTTAGGGTTAGGGTTAGGGTTAGGGTCAGGTTCAGGGTTAGGGTTAGGGTTAGGGTTAAGGTCAGGGTCAGGGTTACGGTTAGGGTTAGGGTTAGGGGTTAGGGTTAGGGTTAGGGCCTTAGGGTTAGGGTTAGTGATAGTGTTAGGGTCAGGGTTAGGGTTAGGGTCAAAGTTAGGGTTAGGGTTAGGGTTAGGGTTAGAGTTAGGATTAGAGTTAGGGGTTAAGGTTAGGGTCATTAGGGTAAGGGTCAGGGTTAGCGTTAGGGTAAGGGTTAGGGTAAGGGTTAGGGTCAGGGTCAGGGTTAGGGTCAGAGTTAGTGTCAGGGTCAGGGTCAGGGATAGGATTAGGGGTTAGGGTTAGGGTTAGGGTTAGGGTTAGGGTTAGGGTTAGGGTTAGGGTTAGGGTTAGGGTTAGGGTTAGGGTTAGGGTTCGGGGTAGGGGTAGGGGTTAGGGTTATAATTAGGGTTAGGGTCAGGGACAGGGTTAGCGTTAGGGTTAGGTTTAGGGGTTAGGGTTAGGGTTACGGTTAGGGTTAGGGTTAGGGGTTAGGTTTAGGGTTAGGGGTTAGGGTTAGGGGTTAGGGTTAGGTTTAGGGTTAGGGGTTAGGGATGGGGCCTTAGGGTTAGGGGTTAGGGGTTGGGGTTAGGGTTAGGATTAGGGTTAGGGTCAGGGACAGGGTCAGGGTTAGGGTTAGGGTTGGGGGTTAGGGTTAGTTTTAGGGCCTTAGGTTTAGGGTTGCGGTTAGGCTTAGGGTTAGGGGTTAGGGTTAGGGCCTTAGGGTTAGTATTGGGGTTAGGGTTAGGGTTAGGGTTACGGGTTAGGGTTAGGGTTAGGGTCAGGGTCACGGTCAGGGTCAGGGTCAGGGTCAGGGTTAGGATTAGGGTTAAGTTCAGGGTCAGTCTTAGTGTTAGGGTTAGGGTTAGGGTTAGGAGTTACGGTTAGGGTTAGGGCCTTAGGGTTAGGGTTAGGGTTAGTGATAGGGTTAGGGTCAGGGTTAGGGTTAGGGTTAGGGTTAGGTTTAGGTTTAGGGGTTAGGGTTAGGGTTAGGGGTTAGGGTTAGGGTTAGGGTTAGGGTCAGGTTCAGGGTTAGGGTTAGGGTTAGGTTTAAGGTCAGGGTCAGGGTTACGGTTAGGGTTAGGGTTAGGGGTTAGGGTTAGGGTTAGGGCCTTAGGGTTAGGGTTAGGGTTAGTGATAGTGTTAGGGTCAGGGTTAGGGTTAGGGTCAAAGTTAGGGTTAGGGTTAGGGTTAGGGTTAGAGTTAGGATTAGAGTTAGGGGTTAAGGTTAGGGTCATTAGGGTAAGGGTCAGGGTTAGCGTTAGGGTAAGGGTTAGGGTAAGGGTTAGGGTCAGGGTCAGGGTTAGGGTCAGAGTTAGTGTCAGGGTCAGGGTCAGGGATAGGATTAGGGGTTAGGGTTAGGGTTAGGGTTAGGGGTTAGAGTTAGGGGTTAGGGTTAGGGTTAGGGTTTAGGGTTGGGGTATAGGGTTAGGGTTAGGAGTTAGGGTTAGGGGTTAGGGTTAGGGCATATGGGTTAGGATTAGGGGTTAGGGTTATAATTAGGGTTAGGGTTAGGGTTAGGCTTAGGCTTAGGCTTAGGGTTAGGCTTAGCGGTTAGGGTTAGAGCCTTAGGGTTAGGGTTAGGGGTTAGGGGTTAGGGTTAGTGCTGTGAGACGACGTGGAGAATGCAAGATTGCCGGCAGGACCTCTTTGAGCACGACGGGCGGGCCGGCGAGAGTAATGAATCTAATTCAATATGAATTTACCATCAATACTCTTTAATAAGCTCTTAACAACACTGAATATCAATGTCCCCGAGACCACGTTTTTCCCAACCTTATATACTCTATACCCAAAAGGCCATGCGGCAAGCACGGGCTAAGATTGGTTACACATGCAGTCAACCTTCCCTCACCACGATGGTGATTAGCTGCAGGGCACTGTCCACATGCGCAGGGACGACGACGGCGCCCTCCTGCAGCCTGGGTCGAGGGCAGACCAGCTTCTGTTTATTTCCGCATGGTCCTAGTGCACCCCAGCCATTTCAAGCCCTGGCTTGTTCACACCATATGGCCCAAAAACTCTCCACAAATTCCTCCTTTTTTTTTTTTTTTTTTTCTTTTTTTTTTTTTTTTTTCTGTTTGGACAAGCCAGGCTTCTAATTCTTCTTTGATACGTGATAGAAGACAACTTACACATAACATATCAATTACAACAACAATCAACAATGTACTTTGCAATAAACTCTTAATCCACCCCCCTAGGCCAAGCCAATTTGTTAAACTTTCTAAACCAAAAAATCCTACGTATTTCTTTTTTCTTTTTATAAAAATACAATAAGAGGTGTTCAACGAATGAATCAGTATGATTTCCTGTGGCTCTGGCCCTATGGGAAGGTGATCATAGCAATTATCATGGTTGTCAAACCATGTGCTAATATTTTTCTTCTTAGTAAACTTGAGGTATTCCACTGCCGTTTAAATATCGCAATGGATTGATTAAACAAATACCAAGAACTTTAGTTTAAAGGTACTCCTACTTAACATGTAACAAACAATGTGCTGGGTGTTGATAAACTTACTCAGCAGGTAGTGGTGTTTAAAGGCCTACTTATATAACTATATTACACATACATGACACAGCTCAATTAATGCAAAGGTTACGCCTCACTCTGTGTCCTCCGAAGGTTCTGTTGCAGGGAGTTGATTCGGTTGAATTTGTTTCAACTCCGGCTTTACTGCTCGGCTTGGAACCCACAATGGACCTTGATCTGTGGAGAGACACATATACCCTCAACCATTAAAAATAACAGGTACTGGTCCCTTCCACATTCCAGTGGTGGGATCACGATATCTCACCATGAATTCCGGTAAAGTGTTCTTCCTTCCTAGTCTGATCTGATAATGATGAATGATCACAGGAGGTTCCTCATGGTCTCCAGTTAAACATAAATAATTCAAGGTAAACAACACCTTTGCTAAGCGCTGTTGACAATCTAACTCTTCCTGCTTCTGTTTGTTCAAATACCCCTTAATCATTTGATGTGCCCTCTCGATGATTCCTTGGCCCGTTGGGGAATGAGGTATACCTGTAACATGCTTCACTCCCCATTTCATCAGAAAAGTTCTAACTTTCTGGCTAACATAGGCAGGGCCATTGTCTGTCTTAATCTTTTCTGGGACACCCATTACGGCAAAGCAAGCTGTGAGATGTTTACATACATGCTGTGCTTTTTCCCCTGGTAAAGCAGTAGCCCATATCATTTTTGAAAAAGTATCAATTGTGACATGCACATATTTAAGTCTTCCGAATTCTGGCACATGCGTCACATCCATTTGCCATACTTCTAAGGCTTTTAAACCTCGAGGATTGACACCGATTCCTATACCTAACATCTGGCCTCCACACTGAGGACATGCCTGTACAATACTTCTTGCTTCATTTAAAGTTAAATCAAATTGTCTTTGCAGACCTCTGGCATTTTGATGAAAGCACTCATGACTTTGTCTCGCTTGTTGGAATTTATCTGTTGGAGGCATGTGCTGTACTGAACTTACTAAACTATCTGCAATTTGATTTCCTTCACCTAGACCAAGATTCCATTGATGACTACGAATGTGAATCACACAGCAGGGTTCTTTTCTTTGATTTAAAATAGCTCTCAACTGTACAAACAATTTTCCTAATCGAGGATTATTCGATTGTCTTAGCAGAGCATTTTCCATTCTGGGTATTACACCTGCTACATACAAAGAATCTGTGACAACATTTAAGGCAGATTTCAGCCAATTATTTAAGGCCCATATTACTGCCGTGAGCTCTAAAGTCTGCAATGAATCCTCTTTTGAACCTTCAATTAAATGCTGTTTCCACTGACTATTCTCTTGCCAGACACATGCTGCCTGGTGTCTTCGTTTTCCTGCATCTGTATATACTGTAAGCCCTTCAACAGGTTTTGCTTTTACTTTGCTTCTCTCTAACCACTGATTTGTTCTAAGGAATTGCCATAGCTTCCCTTTTGGTTGTCGTGAATGTACCTTGCCTATAAATCCTAATAATGCATTCTGAATAGGCACCGAATTTCTCAGCCACCATTCTAAATCGGCTCAGTTTATTGGAATACTGATGTCATCTGGTTCCTGGCCGCTAATTTCTAATATTCGAGATCTTCCTTTTCGAATCAATTCTCCAACTGCTTCTGGTCTTGTCTGAATGCTGAATTTTGGTTGGACACTAAGAAAAACCCATTCTAATAATCGTAAATCATTTTCTGTTTTCAATCTGACAGTGGCACAAAAGGAAGAATCGGTAGCAAGATCTATGGGGAATTCCCCGTCTTTGTTTTGCCACTGGCAGATGATTGCACATGGATGTTCTAGATTGCTAATAAGAAGAGAAATTGGTTGATCAGAAAGTCTTCGGCTAGACCAATTTGTCTGTACCTTTTGTATAATATCAGAAAGACATTTGAGATGCACAGACTCTAAGCTTATTTTCTTAGCTGGATCACCTCCTTTTAGAAGTGAAGTAAGAGGTGCTATATCACTGTTAGTAATGCCTACGTAATTTCTAATCCATTGTATGTCCCCTAACAATTTTTGTACATCATTTAATGTCTGTAAATCAGTACGTAATTCGATTTTTTGTGGACGAATCTGTGCATCACAAATGGACCAACCAAGGTATTTCCAAGGTACGGACCTTTGAACTTTCTCTGGAGCTATGATCAATCCCTTTTCTTTGAGTTTGATTGTAATTTGGACTATGGAACTTTCTGTGAACTCAGCTTGTTGACAGAACAGAATATCATCCATATAATGATAAATAATTGTTTGTTTTCATGATGCACGAATAGGTTGAAGTGCCCATGCAACATACATTTGGCACAGTATAGGAGAATTTTTCATACCTTGCGGTAGCACTACCCACTCATACCTTTTAGCTGGTTCCGCTTTGTTTACAGAAGGCAGTGTAAATGCAAAACGCTGTGTATCTTGTTCATGTAAAGGAATGGTAAAGAAACAATCCTTTAAATCCACAATTAGAATATGCCAATTTTCTGGTAACATTACAGGTGATGGTAATCCAGGCTGTAATGCACCCATGGCTTGCATTTGATCATTTACCTTTCGCAAGTCATGTAATAATCGCCACTTTCCACTCTTTTTTGGTATGACAAAAATCGGGGTATTCCATGGACTAGTAGAAGGCTTGATATGGCCTGCAACTAATTGCTCTTCTACTAATTCATGTGCCTTTTGCAGTCGCTCTTGCGTTAATGGCCACTGGTCAACCCAAACTGGGCTATCTGTTAACCAGGTCAATGGAGGGTTGGGCGACCGCTTTCCAGTGACCACTAATGAAAAGGTGAAGTAGTTAACACAGCACCAAGTTGCCCCAAGACGTCACGTCCAATAAGCGCCTCAAGGCTGCTTGGCAATTCCATTACATACACCCTAAGGGTTACACATTGACCTTCAGGGAAACTAATGGAAATGGGATCAACACTTATATTTGGAATAGTTTGACCCCCTACTCCAGCTACAGTGGAAGAGATTGATTTTTGAAGTTTTCATTTTCGTGGCCATTTGAATTGACTAATGATGGAGACATCAGCTCCAGTATCAAGCATTGCATTTACATCTACAACAACACTAGAATCAGATCGAAATAGTTGTACACGTAACATGGGACGCTGAGTCATTGATGAGGTGAAGCAAACTGCAGGACCTGTCAATCCAAATCCTTTATCACGCCTTTCTATTGAGGATGCTGGAGGAACTCCTGGAAGTGTTGGTAGGCAGTTTTCCAATGCTACTACCTGAGCTATTTTACTCCCAGAAGGAATAAAAATTGGCGGATGCAGAGTGTAGGCCAGGATTTGAACAGTTCCTGTAAAATCTGCATCAATTATCCCTGGTATTACTATAAGACCCTTGATACTAGCAGAAGAACGGCCAATCAATAGGCCTCCAATGAGACTACCTTGTCGAAATAAAGGTCCTTTAGCATTTGTTGGTATTCTATGAACTGCAGTACTGGTCAATGTTATATCTACTGCTGTCTCCACATCAACTCCGAGGCTTCCTGCGGTGCTTGGCTTGTTGAGGTGAAAGAAACCTGGTTCACGGTTGGTCGCTGATTGTAATACAGGTTCGGAGATGTTCTTTGTGTCCTCGCGCGCACTCCGTTCGCGCTCACTTGACCATTTCCCGATCTCCGGCAAGTCTTTGTAGCATGATTGTTAGACTGGCATTTGTCACACCAAACTGCTGCAGTACCTGACATTCGCAAGTCAAGTTGTTCAAGCTTGCTGGTAATCTCTTGCAGTAACTGCTGTACTACTTGGGGTGAGCCCAATGATGTAGAAGGAGGCTCACAAGAAACTTCCACAGGTGTTTGTGGAGGCTCGTCGTGGGGCGGCCCCGGCCCCGACGGCCTGGCGGGGCCCGGCCCGGCTGACCGATGGTCTGAGAGGGGGGCGTGTCTGGCTCGGGGCAGAGCAGAGGTGGAGCTGTAGGCGGAGGGCGGCACTCAGGGCCTGCCTCATCCGGACAGTCCCCTAGTTGCATTTCCGGTTTCTTGTCACATTGCCCCAGAGACTCAGAAAAGGAAACTTCCGGTTCTTTGTTTACGGACGGCAAAGTTTCCAACTCCCGCCGCAGATCGGATTGCGAGAGTATGGGCTGAGCCGGGACCCCTCGGCCACCCCGAACGGCAGGCAGACCCCACAGAGTAGCCCACAGGCCCCGCTTCTCTTTTGGCCGACAGGTTTTATCAGTCCAAGTTTGTTCTGGGACAAGCGCCCTCGCGGCTCTCAGGGCAGCGCTTTGTTCAGATTTCATTATTTCTAATGATTCTAACACATTTTTCCACAATTCTCTCAGAGCTTTAATTTCTTTTTCTTCTTCCCCTCTGATAGTCTTATCCCACATTGTGTCCCCCACTGATCTCCATTCCATTGGGGAAAACAAAAGTGGAATTTCTGCAAAGTGTCCCCACTTCTGAGCTAAAAAAATCAATGTGACTAGGTTTTCCTGTGACGATTCAATACCTCTCTTAGAGAGTATACTCGTCAACAGTGCCGCTGCTGTTTCAATATCCATTATCTTATCTTATCAATGCGGTCTTAAAGTAGAAGGCGAGTGGCCAGCTCGTCTGGTGCTTGTCTTTTACTTCCGGACAAAGCACACTCTCCTACAGCCCGGCTTGGCTCCGTCTTTAGGAATGCTGCTTACCGCAGTAATTGTGCTCCGGAGATCCTGCTTTGCGAACCATCCTCTGCTACCATTTGCCGTGAGACGACGTGGAGAATGCAAGATTGCCGGCAGGACCTCTTTGAGCACGACGGGCGGGCCGGCGAGAGTAATGAATCTAATTCAATATGAATTTACCATCAATACTCTTTAATAAGCTCTTAACAACACTGAATATCAATGTCCCCGAGACCACGTTTTTCCCAACCTTATATACTCTATACCCAAAAGGCCATGCGGCAAGCACGGGCTAAGATTGGTTACACATGCAGTCACCCTTCCCTCACCACGA
>NC_138673.1:120000-122500 GCF_964273445.1 Streptopelia decaocto
TAGGGTTAGGGTTAGGGCCTTAGGGTTAGGTTTAGGGTTAGGGTCATTAGGGTTAGGGTCAGGGTTAGGGTTACGGTTAGGGTTAGGGTTAGGGTTAGGGTTACGGTTAGGGTTAGGGTTAGGGGTTAGGGTTAGGGGTTAGGGTTAGGGGTTAGGGTTAGGCGTTAGGGTTAGGGTTAGGGCCTTAGGGTTAGGGTTAGGGTTTAGGGGTTAGGGTTATAATTAGGGTTAGGGTCAGGGACAGGGTCGGGTTAGGGTTAGGGGTTAGGATTAGGGTTAGGGCGTTAGGGTTCGGGTTAGACTTAGGGGTTAGGGTTAGGGCCTTAGGTTAGGGTTAGGGGTTAGTGGTTAGGGTTATAATTAGGGTTAGGGTCAGGGCCAGGGTCAGGGTTAGTGTTAGGGTTAGGGTTAGGATTAGGGGTAAGGGTTAGGGTTAGGGATAGGGTTAAGGCCTTAGGGTTACGGTTAAGGTTAGGGCCTTAGGGTTAGGGTTAGGGTTAGGGTTAGGGTTAGGGTTAGGGTTAGGGTTAGGGGTTAGGGTTAGGGTTAGGGTTAGGGTGATGGTCAGGGTTAGGGTTAGAGTCAGGGTCAGGGTTACGGTTAGGGTTAGTGTTAGGGTCAAGGTCAGGATCAGTTTTAGGGTTAGGGGTAGGGTTAGGTTAGGGTTGGGTTTCGGGTTAGGGTTAGGGTTAGGGTTAGGGTTAGGGTTAGGTGTTATGGTTAGGGTTAGGGTTAGGGGTTAGGGTTAGGGTTAGGGTTATTAGGGTCATGGTTAGGGTTAGGGTCATTAGGGTTAGGGTTAGGGTTAGGGTTGGGGTTATTAGGGTCAAGGTTAGGGTTAGGGTCATTAGGGTTAAGGTTAGGGTTAGTGTTAGGGGTTAAGGTTAGGGTTAGGGTTATTAGGGTCAGGGTTAGGGTTAGGGTCATTAGGCTTAGGGTTAGGGTTAGGGTTATTAGGGTCAAGGTTAAGGATAGGGTCATTAGGGTTAGGGTTAGGGTTACGTTTAGGGTTAGGGTTACGGTTAGGGTTAGGCTTAGGGTTAGGGGTTAGGGTTAGGGGCATTAGGGTTAGGGTCAGGGTTAGGGTTAGGGTTTGGGTTGGGGTCAGGTTCAGGGTCAGGGTCAGGGTTAGGGTCAGAGTTAGGGTTAGGGGTTAGTGTTCGGGTTATGGTTAGGGTTAGGTGTTAGGGTTAGGGGTTAGGGTTAGGGTTAGGGTTAGGGGTTATTGTTAGTGTTAGGGTTAGGGTTAGGGTTAGGGGTTAGGGTTAGGGGTTAGGATTAGGGTTAGGGTTAGGATTAGGTTTAGGGTTAGGGTTAGGGTTAGGGTTTAGGGTTAGCGTTAGGGTTAGGGTTAGGGTTAGGGGTTATTGTTAGTGTTAGGGTTAGGGTTAGGGTTAGGGGTTAGGGTTAGGGTTAGGGTTAGGGTTAGGGCCTTAGGGTTAGGGTTAGGGTTAGGGCCTTAGGGTTAGGTTTAGGGTTAGTGTCATTTGGGTTAGGGTTAGGGTTAGGGTTAGGGTTACGGTTAGGGTTAGGGTTAGGGTTACGGTTAGGGTTAGGGTTAGGGGTTAGGGTTAGGGGTTAAGTTTAGGGGTCAGGGTTAGGGGTTAGGGTTAGGGGTTAGGGTTAGGGCCTTAGGGTTAGGGTTAGGGTTTAGGGGTTAGGGTTATAATTAGGATTAGGGTCAGGGACACGGTCAGGGTTAGGGTTAGGGGTTAGGATTAGGGTTAGGGCGTTAGGGTTAGGGTTAGACTTAGGGGTTTGGGTTAGGGTTAGGGTTAGGGTTAGGGTTAGGGTTAGGGTTAGGGTTAGGGTTAGGGTTACGGTTAGGGTTAGGGTTAGGGGTTAGGGTTAGGGCCTTAGGGTTAGGATTAGGGTTTAGGGGTTAGGGTTATAATTAGGGTTAGGGTCAGGGACACGGTCAGGGTTAGGGTTAGGGATTAGGATTAGGGTTAGGGCGTTAGGGTTAGGGTTAGACTTAGGGGTGAGGGTTAGGGCCTTAGGGTTAGGGTTAGGGGTTAGGGGTTAGGGTTATAATTAGGGTTAGGGTCAGGGCCAGGGTCAGGGTTAGTGTTAGGGTTAGGGTTAGGATTAGGGGTTAGGGTTAGGGTTAGGGATAGGGTTAAGGCCTTAGGGTTACGGTTAAGGTTAGGGCCTTAGGGTTAGGTTAGGGTTAGGGTTAGGGTTAGGGTTAGGGGTTAGGGTTAGGGTTAGGGTTAGGGCTTAGGGTTAGGGTTAGGGTTAGGGTTAGGGTGAGGGTCAGGGTTAGGGTTAGGGTCAGGGTCAGGGTTACGGTTAGGGTTAGTGTTAGGGTCAAGGTCAGTATTAGGTTTAGGGTTAGGGGTAGGGATAGGTTAGGGTTGGGTTTCGGGTTAGGGTTAGGGTTAGATTAGGGTTAGGGTTAGGGTTAGGGTTAGGGTTAGGGTTAGGGTTAGGGTTAGGGTTAGGTTTAGGTGTTATAGTTAGGGTTAGGGTTAGGGTTAGGCTTAGGGTTAGGGTTAGG
>NC_138673.1:127500-145000 GCF_964273445.1 Streptopelia decaocto
TTAGGGTTAGGGTTACGGTTAGGGTTAGGTTTACGTTTCAGGTTAGGGTTAGGGTTAGGCTTAGGTTTAGGGGTTCGGTTTAGGGTTAGGGTTAGGGTTAGGGCCTTAGGGCCTTAGGGTTAGGGTTAGGGGTTACGGGTTAAGGTTATAATTAGGGTTAGGGTAAGGGACAGGGTCAGCTTTAGGGTTAGGGATAGGGGTCAGGGTTAGGGCCTTAGGGTTAGGGTTATAGTTAGTGGTTAGTGTTAGGGCCGTAGGGTTAGGGTTAGGGGTTAGGCGTTAGGTGTGGGTTAGGGTCAGGGTTAGGGTTAGGGTTAGGGGTTAGGGATTAGGGTTAGGATTAGGATTAGGGTTAGGGCCATAGGGTTAGGGTTAGGGTTAGGGTTCGGTTAGGGTTAGGGTTAGGGTTAGGGTCAGGGTTAGGGTCAGGGTTAAGGTTAGGGTTAGGGGTTAGGGTTAGGGTTTAGGGTTAGGTTTAGTATTAGGGGTTAGGGTTAGGATTAGGGTTAGGGTCAGGGTTAGGGTTAGGGTTAGGATTAGGGTCATTAGGGTTAGGGTCAGGGTTAGGGTCAGAGTTAGGGTTAGGGTTAGGGGTTAGGGTTAGGGTTTAGGGTTAGGGTTAGGGTTAGGGTTAGGGTCAGGATTAGGTTTAGGGTTAGGGTTAGGGTTAGGTTAGGGTTAGGGTTATGGTTAGGTTTAGAGGTTAGGGTTAGGGTCATTAGGGTCAGGGTTAGGGTTAGGGTTATGGTTAGGGCCTTAGGGTTAGGGTTAGGGTTAGGTTAGGGTTAGGGTTAGGGTTAGGGTCAGTGTTAGGGTTAGGGTTTGGTTTAGGGCTTATGGTTAGGGTTCGGGTTAGGGGTTAGGGTTAGGGTTATTAGGGTCAGGGTTAGGGTTTAGGGTTAGGGTTAGGGTTAGGGTTAGGGTCAGGGTTAGGGTTAGGGCTAGGGTTAGGGTTAGGTTAGGGATAGGGTTAGGGTTAGGTTTAGGGTTAGGGTTAGGGTTAGGTTAGGGATAGGTTTAGGGTTAGGGGTTAGGGGTTAGGGTTAGGGTTAGTGTTAGGGCCTTAGGGTTAGGGTTAGGGTTAGGGTTAGGGTTATGGTTAGGGTTAGGTTAGGGTTAGGGTTAGGGTTAGGTTTAGGGTTAGCGTTAAGGTAGGAATCCCTAATCCCTAATCCCTAATCCCCAATCCTGTCTGCGGCCACCACCGGGCCCCGCCCCCCCTCCCGGCCCGGGAGTAGTTACAGCTTCCTTAAACATTCCAAATCTGATGTCTTCCAAAACAAAGCTTGCGAGCGGCGGAAGAACGAGCTGAGACGACTCAATGTGAGTGATAGAGCAAGGTTCACTTTATTGGTCCAGGGTACACATATTTATACAGATAACAATAATTATGTCTACTAGTCACTTATTGATTGGCCTAAGCGCTAAGGGTCACATTTGCATAGCCCTCCTCCGCAAAGTTGTTACGATGCTCTGTCAAGGTCGCGGTGTCCTTGCCAGTTCTGCTGCAATCAGCAGCTTCTACCGCGGCCTAGTCTGGCTACTTACGCTAAGTTTGTTAGAACAGGCTCTGCTCGTGCAACTGCTCTGTAGATCCATGTCCTCTATCCTTTAGCCACTGCCCAACACTGCTGTGGCCACTTCTTGCCTTCAGAGTGTTTTTCGTTGCTCTTCCTCATGGCCTGAACCTCTCCCCTCACGTGTGCTGAAGCTCACGGGAGAGAGCGGGATGCGAGGAAGAGGAGGAGCCGATGCTGTGGACTCGCAGGAGCAAGGCAGGAGCCCCAGGGAGTGCTGCTGGGTTTGGAAGGGGCTCAGGCCAGTCTGTGTCTCCCTGTGCCCCACGAACCCTGAGCAGGAGCCCGGGAAAAGCAAAGGGCAGAGTCAGGCTCTGGCTCCTGGGGAGCCGGGGCTCCTTCCTGACCATGCTGGATCTGCCTTCACCCCATGCGGAGCAGCCTGGGGAGCCCCCGGGCCAGCACTGTGGCCGTGCAGCTGCTCTCAGCCCTGTGTGGGCCACGGGAGGTACGAGGGTCAGGGCACGGCGGGGCCTCTTCATCTCACCAGCCTTTCCCCCTCCCCGCAGCCCGGCTGCCGGCTGCCCAGGCGCTGCTGGCTCGACCGCTGCTGAGTAGCGGGGCCCTGGGGGAAGAAAGAGCTTTTCTGGCAGCACTCCCGAGCCTGCCCGAGCCCCGCGGGGATCCCAGTCCTGTCTCAGGGCTGGCGGGGGTGGCTCTGGTGGCAGGGGTGACCCGTCTCTGCTCCCTCGCCCAGGTGCTGGCGGCAGCTCCTCACACCAGCAGCGGCCGTGCCGTCGCTGCCTTGCAGCTGCTGCAGGCCCTGCAGGGCTGGATCCGCGGGGCCTTGGGGACAGCGTGGGCCACCGAGATGCCCCTCCTGCTGCAGCACCTGGCAGGTAAAGTGTGGCTGGGGGGAGAGGCTGGAGGGGAGGGAAGGCAGGAAAACGCAACTTCCCAGTGGTCACACAGTGGGGATCAGCCATGGTCAGAGTGTCCTTCCCCATCATGGATCCAGTGGCTCTGACAAACGCCCCTGGGCTCCCTCCTGTGTCTGTGGCCTTGCGAGGGCTTTGGCACAGGCGCTTGTGGGCTCTTTCCAGCCTGATGGCCTGGGACTTCTGGGAGGTCTGACTGCAGAGGAGACCACCGGGCTCTTCTTTGGTGTGAGCTTGAGCAGCAGCAGAGCTTTTGCTTCCTCTTGCTTTCTAGGAAGAGCCGAGAGCTCCCTGCACTCTGCAGAGTGGGAGCAGCATGTGCTTAAGGTACAGCATCCTCGGGGTGTCACAAACATACGGGGAGAAGAGGGAGCAGGCAGAGTTGTGGGGAGCTGGTGAAAAGAGGGCTGGGCTTGGCAGGGCAGACACTGCCATTGCAGCAGCTCTCCCCAGCAGCATCCCAGGACACGTGGGTGTGGGAAGGGCCCTGGCCAAGGGCAGGGGGACACCCGCTTCCTCTGCTCTTCCCCCCAATTCCTGCGGGCGTCCCTGGACCCATTGAGGACGAGACCTGCAGCGTGGGCCTGAGCCAGCAGCTGAGCCGGCAGAGAGCAGCTCTGCCCCCGTCTCCTGGGAGAAGGCTTTTCTCCTGCCTCAAACCGGGACTCTGCCCACACCAGCAGTTTTCACTGCTTCACCCCCAAACTGCGCTTCCCCCGTGCTGCCCTGGCCCGGCACTGCGGGCAGTCCCGCCTGCTCCTGGGGGAGTCGGGTCAGGGGAGGCTTTGGCGGGAAAGGCTGAGGGACCTCAGGGAGGGGGTGACATCGGGGAGGCTTTGGCGGGAAAGGCTGAGGGACCTCAGGGAGGGGGTGACATCGGGGAGGCTTGGGCGGGAAAGGCTGAGGTGCCTCAGGGAGGGGGGACATCGGGGAGGCTGCAGTGGGCAATGCTGAGGTAGCTCAGGATGGGATGGCACTGAGGTTGGTTTCAAATGGAAATGCTGAGGTACCTTGAGAAATGGATGCTGGGCTGGGAACTATGAACACACCAGATTGGCTAAGAGAGTGTTCATGACAGAAATTTGTGCAGTAAAGTATTCCAGCAAAGAGAGGAAGAAGAGCCAAACTTAGATCAGGCCTCCTAGGACGCTTGCAGGTCTGGGGACAGAGATGACGAGGTTGTTAATCCGGTCCTAACTGTTTCTTTCTCTGTCCCTCTCTTGCAGCACCGGACTGAATGGAGGAGCAAGTGGACGGGAAGTTCCTGCGCCACACACAGATCACATTTATTACTCTCGCCCTCAGAGACCCGGAGATCCAAACCGTTCCCATTGTGCCTTGAAGCAGCCTGTGCTCATGCGCTTCTCCCGGGGAGAAGGCAGAATGGCAGTAACTGGCCACGTTAAGCCACAGGGTGCACACTCTGCAGCTGTCAAGCCCAGTTCTGCGTTAGCTCACACCTGCGATTTTGCGCCGCACAGGCAGATTTGAGTTGTCGCTGGCTGTTGCAGCGTTTGGCTTTGGTGAGGACAGCGTGTGTTTGTCAGCAGTTGGTGTAGGTGGAATCTTGAGGAGACAACGATATTTCCGTGCCAGAACTGGTTGGTGTTTCCATGGTATTGTGACGGTTGTTCCCGCAGGTGATCAGTGCTGGAGTATTATTGCAGGATGAGGGGATTTTGGAGGCTTGTCTGTGAGATGCACTAGAGGCAGCAGTTGAAAGCGAAAGGCTGAGATTTGGAGAGTTTGTCGGTGGGTTTGGGGCGGTTGTCAGCTGAAGAGTTGGCTGTTTGCAGGTGAGGTGTAGGCAGAGGGTGAAGCTGACTTTGCCTGGGCGGCGCAACTGGCTGGGTGTGCAGAGCTGAGGAGAGCGGGCTGCTGCGGGGGACCCTAAAGCCGGAGAACCAGCCGGCAGCTGCAGACGCTCCCGCTGCCGGGCAGGGCCATGCAGGCCAGTGCCCTGGGGCACAGCGGCGTGACGTAGAAACCATGAGAAGGGGAGCGAGGAGGGGGAAGCATGGAGAGGCTTGCAGCACGAGTGGGAGAAGGAGGAAGAAGACTTACAGTGAACTTACACAAGCAATACCACAAATAAACTGTAACAACAGCCAGTAAAACAATTAACTCACATTCCTGACAAGCTGCTTGATTTTCAGGAAGGCAACACACAGGGCGAAAGAAAAATTGCTGTGCTCCATAGCCTTTTCAAGGCATTTTTGCATCACCCCTCTCCTAGAGAGGATATGTGAGAGGACCTGCAGTACTGCTGCTTCTTCGTTAGATATATTCTGCCCCATCTCCTCTCGCTCCCGGCTGCCCACCTCTTCAGGTGTCCGTTGCACGATGTTGGATCCTCTGCTTTCCCACAGCTCCACGAACTGCGTCCCGGTCCCGGTCCAGCCGCGCCGTATGCAGCCGGGGCTCGTCCCTCATCCAGCAGTCGTCTGCTCGCCGTCAATTCTCCATATGGATCATATCGGGGTTACCACTTGTGAGGGCAAAAATCACAGACTCCACACAATTCAATGTGAATTCAAGCTGAAGCCGTTTATTGCTTGTTACGTGTCCATCCTCTCTGCTGCCCACCCTGGAAATCCCTAGAAATCTCTACCAACCCACAAAAGGAGCAGCTTTGCTGCTGTTCAGATCGGCCAGCCAGGTGAACACGGGGCAACAGGGAGGTCCTGAAGGGACATGAGGGCAAAGGGGGGTCTGGAGGCACCCGAGAGCACCCAGGTGCCCAGGGCTGAGCTGGCCTGTGCCTCCCCAGGCGCAGGGTCACAGCAGGGCCCTTTGTGACCTCACTCTGTGACACCCACTGCCCTGCGTGTGCTCAGCGCAGCCGTGGGCCCAGCCCACACTGTCCGACAGGACGGTGACGGGACAGGGCGTGAGCACGGAGCTGGCGAGAGCCCCGAGCGTAGCCCCAGTCTTTTGGAGAATCCTAGAATCATTTTGGTTGGAAGCGACCCTACAGATCATTGCGTCCGACCATCCCCTATCTCTAGCTGCCCTCAGCAGACTCTGGCTGTGGAGTCCCTGAGCACAGCCCACATCTTTCCCCACTGCCCCAGGCAGACCTGCGGCACCGAGGGATTTTGCCGAACGTTCTCCCTTCCTTCCCTTCATCCCACAGGATGGGAGAGAGACGCCCCAGGCGTCGCAGGGTGAGCTGGGCAGGCGGTCCCCCTGTCATCATCGGGGAGGCCTGGGAGGAGAGACCCCCCAGCCCTCCTGGGGGGGCCTTGGAGGAGAGACCCCCCAGGCGTCGCAGGGTGACCTTTGCAGACGGTCCCCCTGTCATCATCGGGGACGCCTGGGAGGAGAGACCCCCCAGGCGTCGCAGGGTGACCTTTGCAGACGGTCCCCCTGTCATCATCGGGGAGGCCTGGGAGGAGAGACCGCCCAGCCCTCCCAGGGTGGCCTGGGAGGAGAGACCGCCCAGCCCTCCTGGGGGGTCCTTGGAGGAGGTTTGGGATCCCCAGGAGGACAGCCCTCCACAGGAGCCCTCTGAGACGTCCCTGATCTGGCACCTGGAGATCGGTGAGTGAGGGGCGCTGATTGTCTGGGCAGGGTGGGCCCCAGAGATCGTTCCCCACTCGACACCAGCGTCACGGTTCCCCACACGCTGGCAGGGGGTTCCATGGCTGGGGATTATGCTGCCTGAAGCCCAGGGCTGCTCCGAGCTGGGAGCCGGCCCCAGCACAGCCTCTGCGGGCAGAGGGGACCCAGCTCCTGCTGCAGGGCACGGGCAGCGAGACGCAGCTGGGCGGGCAGGAGGCAGCCGTGCTGCGGGACGGGGACCTTTCCTGCCCGTCTGAAGCGAGTTCCTCACCCGCTGCACCGGGCGCTTTCCCCGTCCTGCCTGGCTCCAGCATCGCAGCCCGTCTGCCGGGCACCCTGCAGCCCTGACACGCACGGGGAGACTGTGCCGGGACAGCGGGCGTGCGGCTGGACGGGGGGCAGAGCTCCTTCTGCTCTGTCCTGCCTGCAAACCTCTCTGCAGCCCTCCCTGCTCTCCCCCTTTATTAGATGCCACCTGGTTGCCGGTGTATGAATTTGCAAAGGGACACGTGGACTTCATCACGGCCTTTGTCAGAAACCCAGAAAAGGTAACCGCAGCCGCTTTAAAGGCGGCTGTGCTGGCGGCTGCTGACAGGGGCTCTGCTGCGGGTGCTGGAGGGTGCTGGCTGGGCAGAGCTGCTGCTCCCAGGTCTCCACATGGCACTGCACCCCCATGCTGCGGTGCCCACTGCTCGTGTGTCCTGATTCTCACACTCCCTGTTTGCCTCTCTGCTCCCTGGCTCTAGGAGGAGAGCCAGAAGATGCAGTTTCTGCAGAGCATCTGTGCCCTGTGTGACACCAGCAGGGGCTCCGGCTTGTCCCTGGGCCTAGATCTCTTCTGCCAGATATTCCAGCTGGCAGACAAAATCAAGGTGAGGGGATACCCAGCGGCTCTGGGGAAGGGCTTGAGGCCCCTGACACTGGCACCCAGTGAGGACATTGTTGGGCAGGGCCAGGGGCTGGTGGCACTGGGTCCCATCCCAGCTGTGCTCTGCAGGTGCTGCTGGAAGAGGAGCCCAGGGACCAACTGCGCACGGCGCTGCGGCAGATCGCCATGCGTGCCATTGCTGAATTGAGGTACCTGCCCATCCCTCCCGGGGACCCCTGCCCCCGAGCCCCGTGTGCACCTGTACGAGGCCTCCACGCACTGCTCCCAGCACCAGTGTCTGACTGGCCCGTCTCTCTTTGCAGCCTAGTGGAGATGGTGCTGGAGGGCACGGAGACAAGCCTCCTCGAAGCCTGCTTCTCCAGCGTCTTCTTGCTTCCTCCAGAAGAGGAAATGCAGGGCCTGGACTGTGACCTCTACCATGTGGTAAGTGCTGGGAGAGCTACAGGAGCCCCCAGTCCCTCTGGGCTGCTCTCCAGCCACCCTGCGCTGTGATATGACCAGAGATCCAAGCAGGGCAGGGTCTCAGTTCTGCTGTCCCACCCTCATCCCTCGGTCCCCTGCCTGCGGGCCTGGCCATGTCCAGTGCTGCAGGTTGCTCTGCCCGCAGCAGATTATTTGTCCCTGGGTCTCTCCCAGGCACAGCGAAGCAGCGCGGGAGTCGTCCCTCAGTGCTGGGAGTTCAGATCAGTCCCCTGGGGGTGAGAGGGATGGCAGGGAACACGACCACAACTCCTTGTCTTCTTGCAGACCATGCAAACCATGGACAACATGCTAACTAGGCTGGTGCTCCGGTGTCGTGTCTCCAGAGTCAGCAAGCTGCTGCACAATATCTTCCAGGTCTGGGTGTGCAAAGTCTGGGCTTCGCAAGGGCTGTTCCTCACCCTGGGGGACGGGGTGTCCACTCTGGAGGTGACAGTCCCACCCCGTGCCGTGCAGAGAGCGCTGCCAGGCGGGTGCCCACCTCCCCGGGGAACCAGGGGCTGCCCTCCAGGCTCTTCCGCAGCACAGTGGCCGCAGAGGGTGGCATCTGCCTTCCTGCCTGGCCACAGGGCTGGCCTGGGGCTTGTGCCCCAAGCCTGCCAGGGACCCCAGGGCAAGAACCTCACTACAGGCTTTGTGCAAGACCAGGGGAAGCCTTAATGGACTGGGCCAGTCCAGCCCAGGACTTGAGCTTCTGCTGGAGCGGTGGCTGCTCCCAGGGCTCTCCAGCAGCTTGTCTCTCCCCAGATGCTTATGACCTTCACCAGCTCCAGCAGAGCATGTGTGCAGGAGAGGGCTATGGGCAGGATCGCTATGCTGAGCCATTTACTGTCCAACTTAGTGAAGGTAAGGACCAGGCACACCCTGCTCTGCCAGGACCCAGCTCTGCCCCAGTCCTGTGTCGGCTGGGACTGCCCAAGGAGCCCAGGGGGTGCCCAGGTCTGGCAGCTCTGCCTGTGTGGGGCTGTTCAGGGAGATGGGGCCCACAGGGCCCTGCAAATCTCTGACCTGCCTGCATCCAGCCCTGGGCACACCCTTGGGTTCAGGGCTTTATCCCCAGGTGCCCTCAACCCTTCTGTTCTTCCTCCTCCCTTGTCCAGGCTGATCCCAATGAGGACAGACACGCCTCCTACGCATCGATCCACATCCCAATCCTCGGACAGCTGCTGGGACATCTTGTCCTGCTCCTGTCATCCAGGGGAGAAGAGATCAGATATTTGGCTTTGGATGCTCTTTATTCCCTCTTCAAAGTCAAGTATCAGCAACACTGTAAGAGAAGCTGTGGCGGGATGAATCCCCCTGCACACCAACATCACCCAATACCTCTGCTAATCTTCCTGAGCATTGCAATGAATGGTTCTCCTGCTTGCTGGAGACACCATCATGTCACCAGCCCTGGCCCTGCTCCTGACCCCCACGCTCTGTCCCAGGCTGGTGATGGTCCCGTGTAGCTGAGCTGCTCCTCAGGAGCATCTTCCCATCTCCCCCGAGGGGCCCGTATCCCTGCCCCGCAGCACTGCAGCCATGCGAGCCGTCCCCCACATCACCGTTATTCCAGCCATGGCGGACTGAACTGTGGGACTGCATGCAGAGCTCTAGGGCCTTGGAGTTTCCAGGGCCAGGAGCATTCGCACACGTACAGTGGAGGCGGGTCAGCCCTTCCGTGGCCCCGCTCTCCACCACCTCCTCCCCAGACCCTGGGTCATCATCTCCCTCCTCAGCCACTCCAAGTTCACAGCTCTTTCCAATGCTGGGGAAGCTGCTGTGTCTTACCCACTCTTCTGCGTTTGCCCCGCTCTTTAGGTGCCACACTGCCAGAGAAGAACGCACAGCTCCAAGGGGATTGGGAAGCCAAGGCCACCTCCCTGCGCTCTTCGCCCAGCACCACTCACGTTGCCATGGTAACAAGCTCCCCCCTTGCTGGCCCTCCTGGCTGTGGCACCAGCAGCGGACTTGTGAGAGCAAAGGCCTCCACAATCAGGGGGCTGGCGTGGCCTCCCTGTCCCTGCTGAGAGGGTTCCTGCTGTCCCCGAGCAGGGACGATGCGAGGGCTGCTCTCCAGTGTCCCAGCAGCAGCCCCAGTCCTGCTGGCCACCAGCAAGCCCTGGTTCACGGCAGGGCCAGCACGCTGCGCAATGACCGCAACCCTCCTCCCTCTCCCGGGCCTCTCCTCTCCTCCTCCCCAGCAGTCACTGCCGCCCCTGCTGCCACCTTTGCTGCTGGCACTGCCGCAGCACCGCCGGGTGGCTCTGCAGGGCTGCTGGCACTGCCCGGCTACGCAGCAGCACCGGGGCACTCGGTGTGACTTGGCTTTGCTGCCTCCCTTCCTCCCTTAGCTCTTTGAAGAATACCTCCAGCCTCCCGAGAGGACAGACATGGTCCTGGTGTTCATCGAGGCCATGAGCGACTCCAGCACCTTTGACAAGGCGATGGCCAGAAACCCACTGGACGTGGTCACGGGAAACCCTAAACTCTGGCTGGTGGATGTAAGTGGCCTGTGGTTGGATCGCCCTGTCCTTTGGCCCTGTCAGGCCTTGTTCCTCCCTCCATCCCTCTCTTCCTCCCCACCCCTGGTGTCTCGGGCACCTGAAGTCACCTGAAGGCGGCAGAGAGGGACGGAAAGGGCAGCTGAGGAAATGGCTGCACTCCAGTGGCAGCACCATCCTCACCTGTGTCCCCTCCAGGTGCCAAAGATCACGAGCTGCATCCACAAAAACCTGGAGAGCATCAGCACGACAGCAGCCTGGCAGGGTGTGGAGTCCCTGCTTCTGCTGATGGCCAACAGGAGCCCTGGGGAGGTGGTGTCGACGCTGCTGACAATCGCTCCACCAGGAGACAGGTACTGGCCCCAAAAGCCATGAGGCCTTGTTCCCTGTGGGGAGAGGGGCCCGGAGACGCTCTGGCTGCCAGCGCCAAGGAATCCTGCAGGACACCCCCGAGGAGCAGGACCCTCCATCCCACCACGCTTTCCAGCGCTGGGGTCAGCCAGGCCCGCAGCAGCCACAGCTGAGCGAGCCAGCCCAGAGCCCCCCACTGCGCTCCTGCCAGCCCCACGGGAGCACCAGCTCAGCCTCTGCTGCTGCCCAGGGCATCCCAGGCGTCCTGCAGCGCGGAGCCGGACACGCTGCTGTGGCCCAGGCTGCCCTGCTGACAGAGCGCTCTCTTGCAGCACTGCCCTGGCACTGTGGGAGGTGATGTTCTCCGTGCCCCAGACCCTGCTGAGCGTTTCCAATGAGCTGCTCATCCAACTCCAGGACAAGCTCTTCTGCACACACCCGGAGGACCACTGCCTTGTTAGAACGGCTGTGAGTGACCGGAAAAACACCCTGGTGCCCTTGGCCTGGTGCTGGGGTGCCTGCTCCAAAGGCCCTTCCTGCCATGGTGGGGCCTGGTGGCTGCCTGGGGAGCTCTCCACACACGGACCTCGTCCCAAAAGGGCAACTCTCTTCTTCATACAGGCAAGGAAAATGAAGGTCATGCTGCCAGACCTGATGCGGGTCCTCCAGAACGGCAATAAGGCCATCACGATCGAGGCTCTGCCCATCTTCAGAACCATGATGGCTCACCTGAAGAGGAAGGAGGCCAGTCCCATTGCCGTGCCGCTGGCAAAATTTCTCCTGCCCTTCTTTGATGACGTAAGGCTGATGTATAAGCCTGAGCCCCACGGGTGGGCACTGGACAATGACAGCTGCCCTTCAGCCCAGCCACTCAAAGCAGGGGCTTCTCTCCTTTCTCCCCGGGGCTCTTGTGGGATGGTTTCTGCGTTCTGCAGCCCAGCCCAGCTTCTCCCTGCCAGCTGCTCCCACAGCTCCTCCCCACCATGGCTGCTGAGGCTGCTGGGGGATGCTGGGGCGGCGCTTTGAGGCACAGGCACTGACTGAGCAAGTCTCTTGAGCGTCCCTTCACGCACCCAGGGCCGCAGATCTGGCCACAACTGCAGTGTGCACAATGCCGCCCTGGAGCGTCTCCCCTCCCATCAGCCATGCAGGAGCTTCTGCTCCCCGTGGGCAGAGAGCTGCTGGTGCTCAGGTCCTACTGTGCTGCTCCCTCCCAGGAGCTGAGCCAGCTGAGAGAGTGCTCCATCAGCCTCTTCAGAGACTTGATGAAGATGGATGTGCGGAACGACAAGAGGGAGATGAAGAACACAGCGCGACTTGGCCTGCTCCCTCTCTTCTTCCACATGAGTGACCAAGTGCAGAGCGTGGCCAAGGTACAGATTTCAAAGCCGAGCAGTGATGCAGGGAAGAGACCCCTGGGCGTTTGGGCCAGGGCATGTCCCCGCTCCCTAAGGGCAGAATCACCCCAGGAACAAAGCCCAGAGCAGGGGGACACCAGGTCTCCTGCCCCAGACAGTGCTGCCATCTCCCAGCTTCTGCTGTTCCACAGGTTGCCAGGGAAGCCCTCCTGGGTGCCGCAGAGCTGCTCAGGTGGAAACAGCTCCAACGCCTGGTGCAGACAGAGCAGACATGGCGGATTGGACAGAGCTTGGTGAGGACAACCCCCAAGGCCCAGGGCCCAGGCTGGACGGGGCTGCCCCACATGTCCGTGCTGTGGGCTCTGCAGATGTGCCTCACCTGTCCTGCTGCAGCCCCGAGCTGCATCCTTGTTCCCTGTGCTCAAGAACAGAGCCGCCAGGGGCTCTTCCCTCTTCCCTGCAGCCAGCGGGAGGGAGGGCTCTCAGCACCCCTGGGACCCTCGGCCTGTGTCTCTCTCTCAGCCCCACAGGGCTCCTGGCTGGAACACGGGGATGGCCGGGGCGGAGGGAAGGGGAATGTGTGTTGTTGTGGGGAGGGACTGGTCCGGCCAGCTGGGGAGGGACAGTGACGTGCTCACACCCTTGTGCTCTCTCCAGCTGGAGCGGGACAGGAGCAGAGCTCAGGAGCTCTTGAGTCAGAGCCTGCCGTACCTGAGGGATGCTCAGGCCAGCTTGCGAGAGGCGGCCGTGAGGTTCATCGGTGAGTCACAGCCCCCGGGTCCCTCTTTCGGCAGCCTGGCCCCAGTCCCCACCGCTGCCCTGGCACAAGGAGCAGCCCTGTGGCTGCCAGAGCCCCGGCTGCCCCGGGCAGGGCCTTGGCCTCCCCTCCCAGCCCTGCCCACGCAGGTGGCCTTGGTGGCCGCCTTGCCCGGTCCCACCATCTCGGCTCCTGCCCTCCCCTGGGGTCAGCCCTGATGAGGGGAGGGAGCAGGGGCTGACGAGCTCTGTGCCCAGGGCTGGCTGCGCGGCCCCTGAGGGACCGAAGGGAGGAGGAGGAGCTGGCTGAGATCTGCAGCGGTGAGTAGGGAGCGTGGTCGGGAGGGGATGCCTGGGGGTCTCTGCAGACGTGGGAGCTCATCTGGGGTCTGCTTCTCTCCCTTGCAGCCCTTCAGCCCTTGGAGTGGGACAGCGAACCCTCCATCCGCTCCCTGGCAGCTCAGACCATCCGCATCCTGAGCAACCCAAGGGAGCAGCCACGATCGCGATGGGCCCTGCGAGGCCTGTGCTGCTGGCGCCGCTGAGCCCGGCGGAGGTGCAGCTCTCCTCGGGAGGAGGGCTGGAGTTTAATAAAGCTGGAGGAGAATGCCAAAGCCCTGGTGTCCTTCAGATGTGCAGCGCCCTGAGCGTGCTGAGCAGACGGTGTCGTTCCCGGGCTCTCCCGCTGCCGCGGGACGTCTGTCCCTCAGCACAGCCTGGTTCCAGGCGTAGTCACGGTGCCGGCGGGCGGGCGCTCGCTGGCCCCCAGGCCCTGCCCTGCAGGGTGAGGCCGGGGAGGCATTGGCCGTGCGGGCACGGCAGGCACGGGGGCAGCAAAGACACGCAGGTTTACAGCAGGGCTGGTCCCAGCGCCTCAGGAGCTGTTTCCCACTGTTTTGCCCTCAGCTCCCGCCACCCCCGAGGGTTTCCACAGCGCCGTCTCAGCGAGCCAGACCCTCTGCTCCGGGCTGCCGGGCCTCGTCTCTCGCGCTGCCCTCCCCTCCTCGCCAGCAGCTGCCGCCCGGCGCTTTCACCCTTTCCTGGAGATGCTTTCCCAGCGTGTGTTTGATATAGAGAGATTCCCTGCGCTGATATTCCACAGTTACATGAGAAAAAAGCTGAGCGGTAGATCTACCAGAGAAAGGTTTCCAAACAGGTCATTTAGCACAAGAACAGCAGTGTGCGCGGCTGTGCAGAGCACGGCTGTGCTGTTTGTAGGAAAGGTTCCGCATGCATCTACTTGCACAGTCCTGCATTTCTCATGTGGACAGATGCAAGGTAGCTCAGCTAGTAGAGGAACAAAGACAGTCGTAGGCAGTACTGAATGCTGCTCCACGGCACTTGTCTGCCATGGCAAATGCTTCACAGTGGCCCGAGGAAAGACTCTTAACAATCGATCTACAAGAGAAAGGAAACAGACCATGGCATGACACAAAAGAACAGCAGAGCATCTCTTCACAACCTTGTCCCTGATATAGAAGCTGAGGACAAACACTTGTGTCCTTGTGTGACAGCAAGTGCCCGACAGAGCCCGACTGAGCTCCATAGGTCCCAAAGGAGCCCGACAGAACCTGCCAATGTCAGACAGTCTTGGCCAGGCCTTGTCAGACCCTGGCGCTCTCAGTCGAGCTTTGTTGAGCTCTCCTGGATTCTGTAGGGCTTTGTAGGGCTCTGATGAACCCTGTCGGGCTCTGTCGAGCTCTGCTGAGCCCTGTCAGGCCCTCTCGGTCCTTGTTGGGCTCTCTTGGGCCTTGTCAAGCTTTTTTGGGCTCTGTGGGGCTAAGTTGGACTCAGTCAGTTCCTGTCAGATTTTGTTTGGCTCTTTCCAGTACTGTCTGGCCCTGTCAGGCTCTGTGGAGATCTGTAAGGCTCTGCCAAGCCGTGTTAGGTCCTGTCAGGCTCTGTAATGCTTTGTTAAGCTCTTTTTGCATCCGTCGCACTTTGTCAGCCTCTGTTAGGTCCTGCTGTGCTCTATCATTCTCTATCATGCGCTGTCGGGATTCGTCAAACCCTTTTGAGCTCTGTCGAGCTCTGTCGGGCTCTGTTAGGCTTTGTCATGCACCATAAGTGCTCCAAAGACTGGGCGCACTTGCGATGCTTGTATTCACAGAATTATTGCATATTCATTACAATTTGGGGGAACTTGTAACATACAACGCAGCTGTAGTAAGAAAGAATTGCATATACCTGGCGGAGCGTGATGTCAATTCTTTCACGGTCTTTGCTGCCATCTAGTGTCTATTGAGGGCATGCACTAGAACACACATTTGGTGGGTACCTGCAGACATGTGCCTGTTCCTGGATGGCCCTGTGCTTGAAAGCATTTGTGCCTAGAAATGCTCGTCTGTCCACCTGCGTGTGCCTTGAGGTGGGCTCCATTCATGTTTTAGTTTGGTTGCGTGTACCGCTGTGCTCTTTGTTGGAAAAGCTCTGCGTATATCTAGTTGCACAGTCCTGCATTTCTCATGCGGACAGATGCAAGGGAGCTCTGCTACTAAGGGAACAAAGTCGCAGGCAGCACCGAATGCTGCTCCACGGCACTTCTCTGCCATGGCAAATGCTTCACAGTGGCCTGAGGAAAGATGCTCAGCAATCGATGTACAAGAGAAAGGAGACTGACCATGCCATAATGCAAAAGAACAGCAGAGCATCTCTGCACAAGCTTGTCCCTGATATAGAAGCTGAGGACAAACACTTGTGTGCTTGTGTGAGAGCATGTGTCTTTCCTGTAAGTGTCTGATTGTTTGGCACAGTTACATGTGGAGAATGCCAAAGCCCTGGTGTTTTTCAGATGTGCAGCGCCCTGAGCGTGCTGAGCAGACGGTGTCGTTCCCGGGCTCTCCCGCTGCCGCGGGACGTCTGTCCCTCAGCACAGCCTGGTTCCAGGCGTAGTCACGGTGCCGGCGGGCGGGCGCTCGCTGGCCCCCAGGCCCTGCCCTGCAGGGTGAGGCCGGGGAGGCATTGGCCGTGCGGGCACGGCAGGCACGGGGGCAGCAAAGACACGCAGGTTTACAGCAGGGCTGGTCCCAGCGCCTCAGGAGCTGTTTCCCACTGTTTTGCCCTCAGCTCCCGCCACCCCCGAGGGTTTCCACAGCGCCGTCTCAGCGAGCCAGACCCTCTGCTCCGGGCTGCCGGGCCTCGTCTCTCGCGCTGCCCTCCCCTCCTCGCCAGCAGCTGCCGCCCGGCGCTTTCACCCTTTCCTGGAGATGCTTTCCCAGCGTGTGTTTGATATAGAGAGATTCCCTGCGCTGATATTCCACAGTTACATGAGAAAAAAGCTGAGCGGTAGATCTACCAGAGAAAGGTTTCCAAACAGGTCATCTAGCACAAGAACAGCAGTGTGCGCGGCTGTGCAGATCTGCCAGGAGATCTGCCATCACCTGCCTCCCTTCCCCGCCATGGGCACTGGCTGCCATCGCTTCATCTTCCTGCTCTTCAAGCCAGAACCGCCCCATCGATTCCAGCGAGGGTGTTGGGCCCAGGCCCTGGTCACTGGGGCTGTTGCTGGGCGGTTCACGCTCTCTTGGCCAGGCTGTTCTTGCGTGTCCTGATGACAAGGTGGTTACTGCTGGAGGAGAGCAAGTTCCTTGGAGTCTGCAGGGTTGTCCAGCGCTGCTCTGAGTTTGTGTGTCGCCTGAAGCCGCAATCCCAGCCCTGCAAGCACTGTGCTGTCCTGTTGCGTTAAACCAGGCCGTTAAGAAAGTGGGCTTTTTTCCTGCCTGGAGCAGAAAAGTGCAGAGGGCTGGAGAAGCTGGGAGAAGTTTCAATGTGCCTTCCTTTTCCACCTCTGTTTTACAGACTCGGGGGTGCTGTGGGGAAGTAGTTGCCTGCCAGAGTGCTGCAAGAGAAGAGAATCACCTCATCTCTCGTGCTTGTGTGTTGTTTCCAGCCACAGGCTCAAGATGTGAACCTTGAGCACGTTTGACTTGTACAGAGAGCACGAGGATGCCATGACCCCGGCAGGGCTGGCGTTTCAACAGTGCCAGTGGGACAGCTGCGTTACCGGGGTCTCCCATCAGCTCCTCAGTGAGAAATGGCCCGTGCGGGGGGCTGGGGAGCCGTGACGCAGCCCTGGGGGGAGGCACACGGCTGGTGAACGAGCTGTGCCCGTGGGCTCCTGCTTGGTCCCGGCACTGGTCTGGGAGCTGTTACAGCACAGACTGGAGGAGGAAGCCAAGATGGCGGCGGTAGCGGGACGTCCCGACCCTCCCAACATGGCACCCGTCGCCATGGAGACGCCGCTCCCTCCCAAGATGGCGGCCGCGACGCGCCCCGACGCCCCCAAGATGGCGGTTGCCGTGGAGACGAGCGCCGACCCTCCCAAAATGGCGCCCGTAACTATGGAGACAGGCACCGACCCTCTCCAGATGGCGGTTGCCGTGGAAACGCGCGCCGACCCCCCCAATATGGTGCCCGTAACCATGGAGACGCGCACCGACCCTCCCAAGATGGCGATGGGGCCGCGGCGCAGGAAGCTCCAGCCAATCGGGGCGCGTTTATTCCGGCGCCGGGGCCGCGTCCGGCAGAGGGGGCGGTGCCGAGAGCGCCAGCCGGGGCGGGCGCTTCCCGTTGACCAATAGGGAGAGTGGAGACGAGACCCGCACACCCTGGAACGAGAACGTCGCACCAGTAAACACTGGTTTGAACCAGTTTAAACCAGTGACCCCCAGAGCCCACCAGTTTGTCCCAGTATAACCCAGTCCCCCCCATAACCCCTCCAGTCCCCCCCAGTATAAACCAGTAACATCCCAGTATAAAACAGTGCCCACAAACCCCCTCCCAGTTCCCTCCCTCCCCTCGGTCCCCTGGGGCACTCCTGGGTCCCTCCCGAACACCTGAGTCCCCTCGAGGCACCGCGCACTTCCGGTCCCCGCTGGCAGCTCCACCCCACCGGGGCCGCACCAGGGACACTCAAAAAGACCCCTAATTCCCCACGAATTCCCTTGTTTTGCACAAAAATCCCCTTAAAATGCCCCCAAAATCTGATTAATTTCCTATAATTCCCCCTTATTTCTGTTAATTTAATTAAAAACGCCCCAAAAGCCCCTTAAATCGCCTCTAAATCAATTTAAGTTGCCCCCAAATCACTTTAATTACCCCGTTTTGCCCCAAACCGTCATTATGTCCCCCAAAACCCCCTTAAAATGCCCCAAACACATGC
>NC_138673.1:157500-172500 GCF_964273445.1 Streptopelia decaocto
CTCCTTCCTGACCATGCTGGATCTGCCTTCACCCCATGCGGAGCAGCCTGGGGAGCCCCCGGGCCAGCACTGTGGCCGTGCAGCTGCTCTCAGCCCTGTGTGGGCCACGGGAGGTACGAGGGTCAGGGCACGGCGGGGCCTCTTCATCTCACCAGCCTTTCCCCCTCCCCGCAGCCCGGCTGCCGGCTGCCCAGGCGCTGCTGGCTCGACCGCTGCTGAGTAGCGGGGCCCTGGGGGAAGAAAGAGCTTTTCTGGCAGCACTCCCGAGCCTGCCCGAGCCCCGCGGGGATCCCAGTCCTGTCTCAGGGCTGGCGGGGGTGGCTCTGGTGGCAGGGGTGACCCGTCTCTGCTCCCTCGCCCAGGTGCTGGCGGCAGCTCCTCACACCAGCAGCGGCCGCGCCGTCGCTGCCTTGCAGCTGCTGCAGGCCCTGCAGGGCTGGATCCGCGGGGCCTTGGGGACAGCGTGGGCCACCGAGATGCCCCTCCTGCTGCAGCACCTGGCAGGTAAAGTGTGGCTGGGGGGAGAGGCTGGAGGGGAGGGAAGGCAGGAAAACGCAACTTCCCAGTGGTCACACAGTGGGGATCAGCCATGGTCAGAGTGTCCTTCCCCATCATGGATCCAGTGGCTCTGACAAACGCCCCTGGGCTCCCTCCTGTGTCTGTGGCCTTGCGAGGGCTTTGGCACAGGCGCTTGTGGGCTCTTTCCAGCCTGATGGCCTGGGACTTCTGGGAGGTCTGACTGCAGAGGAGACCACCGGGCTCTTCTTTGGTGTGAGCTTGAGCAGCAGCAGAGCTTTTGCTTCCTCTTGCTTTCTAGGAAGAGCCGAGAGCTCCCTGCACTCTGCAGAGTGGGAGCAGCATGTGCTTAAGGTACAGCATCCTCGGGGTGTCACAAACATACGGGGAGAAGAGGGAGCAGGCAGAGTTGTGGGGAGCTGGTGAAAAGAGGGCTGGGCTTGGCAGGGCAGACACTGCCATTGCAGCAGCTCTCCCCAGCAGCATCCCAGGACACGTGGGTGTGGGAAGGGCCCTGGCCAAGGGCAGGGGGACACCCGCTTCCTCTGCTCTTCCCCCCAATTCCTGCGGGCGTCCCTGGACCCATTGAGGACGAGACCTGCAGCGTGGGCCTGAGCCAGCAGCTGAGCCGGCAGAGAGCAGCTCTGCCCCCGTCTCCTGGGAGAAGGCTTTTCTCCTGCCTCAAACCGGGACTCTGCCCACACCAGCAGTTTTCACTGCTTCACCCCCAAACTGCGCTTCCCCCGTGCTGCCCTGGCCCGGCACTGCGGGCAGTCCCGCCTGCTCCTGGGGGAGTCGGGTCAGGGGAGGCTTTGGCGGGAAAGGCTGAGGGACCTCAGGGAGGGGGTGACATCGGGGAGGCTTGGGCGGGAAAGGCTGAGGTGCCTCAGGGAGGGGGGACCTCAGGGAGGCTGCAGTGGGCAATGCTGAGGTAGCTCAGGATGGGATGGCACTGAGGTTGGTTTCAAATGGAAATGCTGAGGTACCTTGAGAAATGGATGCTGGGCTGGGAACTATGAACACACCAGATTGGCTAAGAGAGTGTTCATGACAGAAATTTGTGCAGTAAAGTATTCCAGCAAAGAGAGGAAGAAGAGCCAAACTTAGATCAGGCCTCCTAGGACGCTTGCAGGTCTGGGGACAGAGATGACGAGGTTGTTAATCCGGTCCTAACTGTTTCTTTCTCTGTCCCTCTCTTGCAGCACCGGACTGAATGGAGGAGCAAGTGGACGGGAAGTTCCTGCGCCACACACAGATCACATTTATTACTCTCGCCCTCAGAGACCCGGAGATCCAAACCATTCCCATTGTGCCTTGAAGCAGCCTGTGCTCATGCGCTTCTCCCGGGGAGAAGGCGGAATGGCAGTAACTGGCCACGTTAAGCCACAGGGTGCACACTCTGCAGCTGTCAAGCCCAGTTCTGCGTTAGCTCACACCTGCGATTTTGCGCCGCACAGGCAGATTTGAGTTGTCGCTGGCTGTTGCAGCATTTGGCTTTGGTGAGGACAGCGTGTTTGTCAGCAGTTGGTGTAGGTGGAATCTTGAGGAGAAAGCGATATTTCCGTGCCAAAACTGGTTGGTGTTTGCATGGTATTGTGACGGTTGTTCCTGCAGGCGATCAGTGCTGGAGTATTATTGCAGGATGAGGGGATTTTGGAGGCTTGTCTGTGAGATGCACTAGAGGCAGCAGTTGAAAGCGAAAGGCTAAGATTTGGAGAGTTTGTCGGTGGGTTTGGGGCGGTTGTCAGCTGAAGAGTTGGCTGTTTGCAGGTGAGGTGTAGGCAGAGGGTGAAGCTGACTTTGCCTGGGCGGCGCAACTGGCTGGGTGTGCAGAGCTGAGGAGAGCGGGCTGCTGCGGGGGACCCTAAAGCCGGAGAACCAGCCGGCAGCTGCAGACGCTCCCGCTGCCGGGCAGGGCCGTGCAGGCCAGTGCCCTGGGGCACAGCGGCGTGACGTAGAAACCATGAGAAGGGGAGCGAGGAGGGGGAAGCATGGAGAGGCTTGCAGCACGAGTGGGAGAAGGAGGAAGAAGACTTACAGTGAACTTACACAAGCAATACCACAAATAAACTGTAACAACAGCCAGTAAAACAATTAACTCACATTCCTGACAAGCTGCTTGATTTTCAGGAAGGCAACACACAGGACGAAAGAAAAATTGCTGTGCTCCATAGCCTTTTCAAGGCGTTTTTGCATCACCCCTCTCCTAGAGAGGATATGTGAGAGGAGCTGCAGTACTGCTGCTTCTTCGTTAGATATATTCTGCCCCATCTCCTCTCGCTCCCGGCTGCTCACCTCTTCAGGTGTCCGTTGCACCGATGTCGGATCCTCTGCTTTCCCACAGCTCCACGAACTGCGTCCCGGTCCCGGTCCAGCCGCGCCGTATGCAGCCGGGGCTCGTCCCTCATCCAGCAGTCGTCTGCTCGCCGTCAATTCTCCATATGGATCACATCGGGGTTACCACTTGTGAGGGCAAAAATCACGGACTCCACACAATTCAATGTGAATTCAAGCTGAAGCCGTTTATTGCTTGTTACGTGTCCATCCTCTCTGCTGCCCACCCTGGAAATCCCTAGAAATCTCTACCAACCCACAAAAGGAGCAGCTTTGCTGCTGTTCAGATCGGCCAGCCAGGTGAACACGGGGCTCGGGGACACACCACAGGGCAACAGGGAGGTCCTGAGGGGACATGAGGGCAAAGGGGGGTCTGGAGGCACCCGAGAGCACCCAGGTGCCCAGGGCTGAGCTGGCCTGTGCCTCCCCAGGCGCAGGGTCACAGCAGGGCCCTTTGTGACCTCACTCTGTGACACCCACTGCCCTGCGTGTGCTCAGCGCAGCCGTGGGCCCAGCCCACACTGTCCGACAGGACGGTGACGGGACAGGGCGTGAGCACGGAGCTGGCGAAAGCCCCGAGCGTAGCCCCAGTCTTTTGGAGAATCCTAGAATCATTTTGGTTGGAAGCGACCCTACAGATCATTGCGTCCGACCATCCCCTATCTCTAGCTGCCCTCAGCAGACTCTGGCTGTGGAGTCCCTGAGCACAGCCCACATCTTTCCCCACTGCCCCAGGCAGACCTGCGGCACCGAGGGATTTTGCCGAACGTTCTCCCTTCCTTCCCTTCATCCCACAGGATGGGAGAGAGACGCCCCAGGCGTCGCAGGGTGAGCTGGGCAGGCGGTCCCCCTGTCATCATCGGGGAGGCCTGGGAGGAGAGACCCCCCAGCCCTCCTGGGGGGGCCTTGGAGGAGAGACCCCCCAGGCGTCGCAGGGTGACCTTTGCAGACGGTCCCCCTGTCATCATCGGGGAGGCCTGGGAGGAGAGACCGCCCAGCCCTCCCAGGGTGGCCTGGGAGGAGAGACCGCCCAGCCCTCCTGGGGGGTCCTTGGAGGAGGTTTGGGATCCCCAGGAGGACAGCCCTCCACAGGAGCCCTCTGAGACGTCCCTGATCTGGCACCTGGAGATCGGTGAGTGAGGGGCGCTGATTGTCTGGGCAGGGTGGGCCCCAGAGATCGTTCCCCACTCGACACCAGCGTCACGGTTCCCCACACGCTGGCAGGGGGTTCCATGGCTGGGGATTATGCTGCCTGAAGCCCAGGGCTGCTCCGAGCTGGGAGCCGGCCCCAGCACAGCCTCTGCGGGCAGAGGGGACCCAGCTCCTGCTGCAGGGCACGGGCAGCGAGAGGCAGCTGGGCGGACAGGAGGCAGCCGTGCTGCGGGACGGGGACCTTTCCTGCCCGTCTGAAGCGAGTTCCTCACCCGCTGCACCGGGCGCTTTCCCCGTCCTGCCTGGCTCCAGCATCGCAGCCCGTCTGCCGGGCACCCTGCAGCCCTGACACGCACGGGGAGACTGTGCCGGGACAGCGGGCGTGCGGCTGGACGGGGGGCAGAGCTCCTTCTGCTCTGTCCTGCCTGCAAACCTCTCTGCAGCCCTCCCTGCTCTCCCCCTTTATTAGATGCCACCTGGTTGCCGGTGTATGAATTTGCAAAGGGACACGTGGACTTCATCACGGCCTTTGTCAGAAACCCAGAAAAGGTAACCGCAGCCGCTTTAAAGGCGGCTGTGCTGGCGGCTGCTGACAGGGGCTCTGCTGCGGGTGCTGGAGGGTGCTGGCTGGGCAGAGCTGCTGCTCCCAGGTCTCCACATGGCACTGCACCCCCATGCTGCGGTGCCCACTGCTCGTGTGTCCTGATTCTCACACTCCCTGTTTGCCTCTCTGCTCCCTGGCTCTAGGAGGAGAGCCAGAAGATGCAGTTTCTGCAGAGCATCTGTGCCCTGTGTGACACCAGCAGGGGCTCCGGCTTGTCCCTGGGCCTAGATCTCTTCTGCCAGATATTCCAGCTGGCAGACAAAATCAAGGTGAGGGGATACCCAGCGGCTCTGGGGAAGGGCTTGAGGCCCCTGACACTGGCACCCAGTGAGGACATTGTTGGGCAGGGCCAGGGGCTGGTGGCACTGGGTCCCATCCGGCTGTGCTCTGCAGGTGCTGCTGGAAGAGGAGCCCAGGGACCAACTGCGCACGGCGCTGCGGCAGATCGCCATGCGTGCCATTGCTGAATTGAGGTACCTGTCCATCCCTCCCGGGGACCCCTGCCCCGAGCCCCGTGTCCACCTGTACGAGGCCTCCACGCACTGCTCCCAGCACCAGTGTCTGACTGGCCCGTCTCTCTTTGCAGCCTAGTGGAGATGGTGCTGGAGGGCAAGGAGACAAGCCTCCTCGAAGCCTGCTTCTCCAGCATCTTCTTGCTTCCTCCAGAAGAGGAAATGCAGGGCCTGGACTGTGACCTCTACCATGTGGTAAGTGCTGGGAGAGCTACAGGAGCCCCCAGTCCCTCTGGGCTGCTCATCAGCCAACCTGCGCTGTGATATGACCAGAGATCCAAGCAGGGCAGGGTCTCAGTTCTGCTGTCCCACCCTCATCCCTCGGTCCCCTGCCTGCGGGCCTGGCCATGTCCAGTGCTGCAGGTTGCTCTGCCCGCAGCAGATTATTTGTCCCTGGGTCTCTCCCAGGCACAGCGAAGCAGCGCGGGAGTCGTCCCTCAGTGCTGGGAGTTCAGATCAGTCCCCTGGGGGTGAGAGGGATGGCAGGAAACACAACCACAACTCCTTGTCTTCTTGCAGACCATGCAAACCATGGACAACATGCTAACTAGGCTGGTGCTCCGGTGTCGTGTCTCCAGAGTCAGCAAGCTGCTGCACAATATCTTCCAGGTCTGGGTGTGCAAAGTCTGGGCTTCGCAAGGGCTGTTCCTCACCCTGGGGGACGGGGTGTCCACTCTGGAGGTGACAGTCCCACCCCGTGCCGTGCAGAGAGCGCTGCCAGGCGGGTGCCCACCTCCCCGGGGAACCAGGGGCTGCCCTCCAGGCTCTTCCGCAGCACAGTGGCCGCAGAGGGTGGCATCTGCCTTCCTGCCTGGCCACAGGGCTGGCCTGGGGCTTGTGCCCCAAGCCTGCCAGGGACCCCAGGGCAAGAACCTCACTACAGGCTTTGTGCAAGACCAGGGGAAGCCTTAATGGACTGGGCCAGTCCAGCCCAGGACTTGAGCTTCTGCTGGAGCGGTGGCTGCTCCCAGGGCTCTCCAGCAGCTTGTCTCTCCCCAGATGCTTATGACCTTCACCAGCTCCAGCAGAGCATGTGTGCAGGAGAGGGCTATGGGCAGGATCGCTATGCTGAGCCATTTACTGTCCAACTTAGTGGAGGTAAGGACCAGGCACACCCTGCTCTGCCAGGACCCAGCTCTGCCCCAGTCCTGTGTCGGCTGGGACTGCCCAAGGAGCCCAGGGGGAGCCCAGGTCTGGCAGCTCTGCCTGTGTGGGGCTGTTCAGGGAGATGGGGCCCACAGGGCCCTGCAAATCTCTGACCTGCCTGCATCCAGCCCTGGGCACACCCTTGGGTTCAGGGCTTTATCCCCAGGTGCCCTCAACCCTTCTGTTCTTCCTCCTCCCTTGCCCAGGCTGATCCCAATGAGGACAGACACGCCTCCTACGCATCGATCCACATCCCAATCCTCGGACAGCTGCTGGGACATCTTGTCCTGCTCCTGTCATCCAGGGGAGAAGAGATCAGATATTTGGCTTTGGATGCTCTTTATTCCCTCTTCAAAGTCAAGTATCAGCAACACTGTAAGAGAAGCTGTGGCGGGATGAATCCCCCTGCACACCAACATCACCCAATACCTCTGCTAATCTTCCTGAGCATTGCAATGAATGGTTCTCCTGCTTGCTGGAGACACCATCATGTCACCAGCCCTGGCCCTGCTCCTGACCCCCACGCTCTGTCCCAGGCTGGTGATGGTCCCGTGTAGCTGAGCTGCTCCTCAGGAGCATCTTCCCATCTCCCCCGAGGGGCCCGTATCCCTGCCCCGCAGCACTGCAGCCATGCGAGCCGTCCCCCACGTCACCGTTATTCCAGCCATGGCGGACTGAACTGTGGGACTGCATGCAGAGCTCTAGGGCCTTGGAGTTTCCAGGGCCAGGAGCATTCGCACACGTACAGTGGAGGCGGGTCAGCCCTTCCGTGGCCCCGCTCTCCACCACCTCCTCCCCAGACCCTGGGTCATCATCTCCCTCCTCAGCCACTCCAAGTTCACAGCTCTTTCCAATGCTGGGGAAGCTGCTGTGTCTTACCCACTCTTCTGCGTTTGCCCCGCTCTTTAGGTGCCACACTGCCAGAGAAGAACGCACAGCTCCAAGGGGATTGGGAAGCCAAGGCCACCTCCCTGCGCTCTTCGCCCAGCACCACTCACGTTGCCATGGTAACAAGCTCCCCCCTTGCTGGCCCTCCTGGCTGTGGCACCAGCAGCGGACTTGTGAGAGCAAAGGCCTCCACAATCAGGGGGCTGGCGTGGCCTCCCTGTCCCTGCTGAGAGGGTTCCTGCTGTCCCCGAGCAGGGACGATGCGAGGGCTGCTCTCCAGTGTCCCAGCAGCAGCCCCAGTCCTGCTGGCCACCAGCAAGCCCTGGTTCACGGCAGGGCCAGCATGCTGCGCAATGACCGCAACCCTCCTCCCTCTCCCGGGCCTCTCTTCTCCTCCTCCCCAGCAGTCACTGCCGCCCCTGCTGCCAGCTTTGCTGCGGGCACTGCCGCAGCACCGCCGGGTGGCTCTGCAGGGCTGCGGGCACTGCTGCAGCACCAGGGCGGCTCTGCAGGGCTGCTGGCACTGCCCGGCTACGCAGCAGCACCGGGGCACTCGGTGTGACTTGGCTTTGCTGCCTCCCTTCCTCCCTTAGCTCTTTGAAGAATACCTCCAGCCTCCCGAGAGGACAGACATGGTCCTGGTGTTCATCAAGGCCATGAGCGACTCCAGCACCTTTGACAAGGCGATGGCCAGAAACCCACTGGACGTGGTCACGGGAAACCCTAAACTCTGGCTGGTGGATGTAAGTGGCCTGTGGTTGGATCGCCCTGTCCTTTGGCCCTGTCAGGCCTTGTTCCTCCCTCCATCCCTCTCTTCCTCCCCACCCCTGGTGTCTCGGGCACCTGAAGTCACCTGAAGGCGGCAGAGAGGGACGGAAAGGGCAGCTGAGGAAATGGCTGCACTCCAGTGGCAGCACCATCCTCACCTGTGTCCCCTCCAGGTGCCAAAGATCACGAGCTGCATCCACAAAAACCTGGAGAGCATCAGCACGACAGCAGCCCGGCAGGGTGTGGAGTCCCTGCTTCTGCTGATGGCCAACAGGAGCCCTGGGGAGGTGGTGTCGACGCTGCTGACAATCGCTCCACCAGGAGACAGGTACTGGCCCCAAAAGCCATGAGGCCTTGTTCCCTGTGGGGAGAGGGGCCCGGAGACGCTCTGGCTGCCAGCGCCAAGGAATCCTGCAGGACACCCCCGAGGAGCAGGACCCTCCATCCCACCACGCTTTCCAGCGCTGGGGTCAGCCAGGCCCGCAGCAGCCACAGCTGAGCGAGCCAGCCCAGAGCCCCCCACTGCGCTCCTGCCAGCCCCACGGGAGCACCAGCTCAGCCTCTGCTGCTGCCCAGGGCATCCCAGGCGTCCTGCAGCGCGGAGCCGGACACGCTGCTGTGGCCCAGGCTGCCCTGCTGACAGAGCGCTCTCTTGCAGCACTGCCCTGGCACTGTGGGAGGTGATGTTCTCCGTGCCCCAGACCCTGCTGAGCGTTTCCAATGAGCTGCTCATCCAACTCCAGGACAGGCTCTTCTGCACACACCCGGAGGACCACTGCCTTGTTAGAACGGCTGTGAGTGACCGGAAAAACACCCTGGTGCCCTTGGCCTGGCGCTGGGGTGCCTGCTCCAAAGGCCCTTCCTGCCATGGTGGGGCCTGGTGGCTGCCTGGGGAGCTCTCCACACACGGACCTCGTCCCAAAAGGGCAACTCTCTTCTTCATACAGGCAAGGAAAATGAAGGTCATGCTGCCAGACCTGATGCGGGTCCTCCAGAACGGCAATAAGGCCATCACGATCGAGGCTCTGCCCATCTTCAGAACCATGATGGCTCACCTGAAGAGGAAGGAGGCCAGTCCCATTGCCGTGCCGCTGGCAAAATTTCTCCTGCCCTTCTTTGATGACGTAAGGCTGATGTATAAGCCTGAGCCCCACGGGTGGGCACTGGACAATGACAGCTGCCCTTCAGCCCAGCCACTCAAAGCAGGGGCTTCTCTCCTTTCTCCCCGGGGCTCTTGTGGGATGGTTTCTGCGTTCTGCAGCCCAGCCCAGCTTCTCCCTGCCAGCTGCTCCCACAGCTCCTCCCCACCATGGCTGCTGAGGCTGCTGGGGGATGCTGGGGCGGCGCTTTGAGGCACAGGCACTGACTGAGCAAGTCTCTTGAGCGTCCCTTCACGCACCCAGGGCCGCAGATCTGGCCACAACTGCAGTGTGCACAATGCCGCCCTGGAGCGTCTCCCCTCCCATCAGCCATGCAGGAGCTTCTGCTCCCCGTGGGCAGAGAGCTGCTGGTGCTCAGGTCCTACTGTGCTGCTCCCTCCCAGGAGCTGAGCCAGCTGAGAGAGTGCTCCATCAGCCTCTTCAGAGACTTGATGAAGATGGATGTGCGGAACGACAAGAGGGAGATGAAGAACACAGCGCGACTTGGCCTGCTCCCTCTCTTCTTCCACATGAGTGACCAAGTGCAGAGCGTGGCCAAGGTACAGATTTCAAAGCCGAGCAGTGATGCAGGGAAGAGACCCCTGGGCGTTTGGGCCAGGGCATGTCCCCGCTCCCTAAGGGCAGAATCACCCCAGGAACAAAGCCCAGAGCAGGGGGACACCAGGTCTCCTGCCCCAGACAGTGCTGCCATCTCCCAGCTTCTGCTGTTCCACAGGTTGCCAGGGAAGCCCTCCTGGGTGCCGCAGAGCTGCTCAGGTGGAAACAGCTCCAACGCCTGGTGCAGACAGAGCAGACATGGCGGATTGGACAGAGCTTGGTGAGGACAACCCCCAAGGCCCAGGGCCCAGGCTGGACGGGGCTGCCCCACATGTCCGTGCTGTGGGCTCTGCAGATGTGCCTCACCTGTCCTGCTGCAGCCCCGAGCTGCATCCTTGTTCCCTGTGCTCAAGAACAGAGCCGCCAGGGGCTCTTCCCTCTTCCCTGCAGCCAGCGGGAGGGAGGGCTCTCAGCACCCCTGGGACCCTCGGCCTGTGTCTCTCTCTCAGCCCCACAGGGCTCCTGGCTGGAACACGGGGATGGCCGGGGCGGAGGGAAGGGGAATGTGTGTTGTTGTGGGGAGGGACTGGTCCGGCCAGCTGGGGAGGGACAGTGACGTGCTCACACCCTTGTGCTCTCTCCAGCTGGAGCGGGACAGGAGCAGAGCTCAGGAGCTCTTGAGTCAGAGCCTGCCGTACCTGAGGGATGCTCAGGCCAGCTTGCGAGAGGCGGCCGTGAGGTTCATCGGTGAGTCACAGCCCCCGGGTCCCTCTTTCGGCAGCCTGGCCCCAGTCCCCACCGCTGCCCTGGCACAAGGAGCAGCCCTGTGGCTGCCAGAGCCCCGGCTGCCCCGGGCAGGGCCTTGGCCTCCCCTCCCAGCCCTGCCCACGCAGGTGGCCTTGGTGGCCGCCTTGCCCGGTCCCACCATCTCGGCTCCTGCCCTCCCCTGGGGTCAGCCCTGATGAGGGGAGGGAGCAGGGGCTGACGAGCTCTGTGCCCAGGGCTGGCTGCGCGGCCCCTGAGGGACCGAAGGGAGGAGGAGGAGCTGGCTGAGATCTGCAGCGGTGAGTAGGGAGCGTGGTCGGGAGGGGATGCCTGGGGGTCTCTGCAGACGTGGGAGCTCATCTGGGGTCTGCTTCTCTCCCTTGCAGCCCTTCAGCCCTTGGAGTGGGACAGCGAACCCTCCATCCGCTCCCTGGCAGCTCAGACCATCCGCATCCTGAGCAACCCAAGGGAGCAGCCACGATCGCGATGGGCCCTGAGAGGCCTGTGCTGCTGGCGCCGCTGAGCCCGGCGGAGGTGCAGCTCTCCTCGGGAGGAGGGCTGGAGTTTAATAAAGCTGGAGGAGAATGCCAAAGCCCTGGTGTCCTTCAGATGTGCAGCGCCCTGAGCGTGCTGAGCAGACGGTGTCGTTCCCGGGCTCTCCCGCTGCCGCGGGACGTCTGTCCCTCAGCACAGCCTGGTTCCAGGCGTAGTCACGGTGCCGGCGGGCGGGCGCTCGCTGGCCCCCAGGCCCTGCCCTGCAGGGTGAGGCCGGGGAGGCATTGGCCGTGCGGGCACGGCAGGCACGGGGGCAGCAAAGACACGCAGGTTTACAGCAGGGCTGGTCCCAGCGCCTCAGGAGCTGTTTCCCACTGTTTTGCCCTCAGCTCCCGCCACCCCCGAGGGTTTCCACAGCGCCGTCTCAGCGAGCCAGACCCTCTGCTCCGGGCTGCCGGGCCTCGTCTCTCGCGCTGCCCTCCCCTCCTCGCCAGCAGCTGCCGCCCGGCGCTTTCACCCTTTCCTGGAGATGCTTTCCCAGCGTGTGTTTGATATAGAGAGATTCCCTGCGCTGATATTCCACAGTTACATGAGAAAAAAGCTGAGCGGTAGATCTACCAGAGAAAGGTTTCCAAACAGGTCATCTAGCACAAGAACAGCAGTGTGCGCGGCTGTGCAGAGCACGGCTGTGCTGTTTGTAGGAAAGGTTCCGCATGCATCTACTTGCACAGTCCTGCATTTCTCATGTGGACAGATGCAAGGTAGCTCAGCTAGTAGAGGAACAAAGACAGTCGTAGGCAGTACTGAATGCTGCCCCACGGTACTTGTCTGCCATGGCAAATGCTTCACAGTGGCCCGAGGAAAGACTCTTAACAATCGATCTACAAGAGAAAGGAAACAGACCATGGCATGACACAAAAGAACAGCAGAGCATCTCTTCACAACCTTGTCCCTGATATAGAAGCTGAGGACAAACACTTGTGTCCTTGTGTGACAGCAAGTGCCCGACAGAGCCCGACTGAGCTCCATAGGTCCCAAAGGAGCCCGACAGAACCTGCCAATGTCAGACAGTCTTGGCCAGGCCTTGTCAGACCCTGGCGCTCTCAGTCGAGCTTTGTTGAGCTCTCCTGGATTCTGTAGGGCTTTGTAGGGCTCTGATGAACCCTGTCGGGCTCTGTCGAGCTCTGCTGAGCCCTGTCAGGCCCTCTCGGTCCTTGTTGGGCTCTCTTGGGCCTTGTCAAGCTTTTTTGGGCTCTGTGGGGCTAAGTTGGACTCAGTCAGTTCCTGTCAGATTTTGTTTGGCTCTTTCCAGTACTGTCTGGCCCTGTCAGGCTCTGTGGAGATCTGTAAGGCTCTGCCAAGCCGTGTTAGGTCCTGTCAGGCTCTGTAATGCTTTGTTAAGCTCTTTTTGCATCCGTCGCACTTTGTCAGCCTCTGTTAGGTCCTGCTGTGCTCTATCATTCTCTATCATGCGCTGTCGGGATTCGTCAAACCCTTTTGAGCTCTGTCAAGCTCTGTCGGGCTCTGTTAGGCTTTGTCATGCACCATAAGTGCTCCAAAGACTGGGCGCACTTGCGATGCTTGTATTCACAGAATTATTGCATATTCATTACAATTTGGGGGAACTTGGAACATACAACGCAGCTGTAGTAAGAAAGAATTGCATATACCTGGCGGAGCGTGATGTCAATTCTTTCACGGTCTTTGCTGCCATCTAGTGTCTATTGAGGGCATGCACTAGAACACACATTTGGTGGGTACCTGCAGACATGTGCCTGTTCCTGGATGGCCCTGTGCTTGAAAGCATTTGTGCCTAGAAATGCTCGTCTGTCCACCTGCGTGTGCCTTGAGGTGGGCTCCATTCATGTTTTAGTTTGGTTGCGTGTACCGCTGTGCTCTTTGTTGGAAAAGCTCTGCGTATATCTAGTTGCACAGTCCTGCATTTCTCATGCGGACAGATGCAAGGGAGCTCTGCTACTAAGGGAACAAAGTCGCAGGCAGCACCGAATGCTGCTCCACGGCACTTCTCTGCCATGGCAAATGCTTCACAGTGGCCTGAGGAAAGATGCTCAGCAATCGATGTACAAGAGAAAGGAGACTGACCATGCCATAATGCAAAAGAACAGCAGAGCATCTCTGCACAAGCTTGTCCCTGATATAGAAGCTGAGGACAAACACTTGTGTGCTTGTGTGAGAGCATGTGTCTTTCCTGTAAGTGTCTGATTGTTTGGCACAGTTACATGTGGAGAATGCCAAAGCCCTGGTGTTTTTCAGATGTGCAGCGCCCTGAGCGTGCTGAGCAGACGGTGTCGTTCCCGGGCTCTCCCGCTGCCGCGGGACGTCTGTCCCTCAGCACAGCCTGGTTCCAGGCGTAGTCACGGTGCCGGCGGGCGGGCGCTCGCTGGCCCCCAGGCCCTGCCCTGCAGGGTGAGGCCGGGGAGGCATTGGCCGTGCGGGCACGGCAGGCACGGGGGCAGCAAAGACACGCAGGTTTACAGCAGGGCTGGTCCCAGCGCCTCAGGAGCTGTTTCCCACTGTTTTGCCCTCAGCTCCCGCCACCCCCGAGGGTTTCCACAGCGCCGTCTCAGCGAGCCAGACCCTCTGCTCCGGGCTGCCGGGCCTCGTCTCTCGCGCTGCCCTCCCCTCCTCGCCAGCAGCTGCCGCCCGGCGCTTTCACCCTTTCCTGGAGATGCTTTCCCAGCGTGTGTTTGATATAGAGAGATTCCCTGCGCTGATATTCCACAGTTACATGAGAAAAAAGCTGAGCGGTAGATCTACCAGAGAAAGGTTTCCAAACAGGTCATCTAGCACAAGAACAGCAGTGTGCGCGGCTGTGCAGATCTGCCAGGAGATCTGCCATCACCTGCCTCCCTTCCCCGCCATGGGCACTGGCTGCCATCGCTTCATCTTCCTGCTCTTCAAGCCAGAACCGCCCCATCGATTCCAGCGAGGGTGTTGGGCCCAGGCCCTGGTCACTGGGGCTGTTGCTGGGCGGTTCACGCTCTCTTGGCCAGGCTGTTCTTGCGTGTCCTGATGACAAGGTGGTTACTGCTGGAGGAGAGCAAGTTCCTTGGAGTCTGCAGGGTTGTCCAGCGCTGCTCTGAGTTTGTGTGTCGCCTGAAGCCGCAATCCCAGCCCTGCAAGCACTGTGCTGTCCTGTTGCGTTAAACCAGGCCGTTAAGAAAGTGGGCTTTTTTCCTGCCTGGAGCAGAAAAGTGCAGAGGGCTGGAGAAGCTGGGAGAAGTTTCAATGTGCCTTCCTTTTCCACCTCTGTTTTACAGACTCGGGGGTGCTGTGGGGAAGTAGTTGCCTGCCAGAGTGCTGCAAGAGAAGAGAATCACCTCATCTCTCGTGCTTGTGTGTTGTTTCCAGCCACAGGCTCAAGATGTGAACCTTGAGCACGTTTGACTTGTACAGAGAGCACGAGGATGCCATGACCCTGGCAGGGCTGGCGTTTCAACAGTGCCAGTGGGACAGCTGCGTTACCGGGGTCTCCCATCAGCTCCTCAGTGAGAAATGGCCCGTGCGGGGGGCTGGGGAGCCGTGACGCAGCCCTGGGGGGAGGCACAGGGCTGGTGAACGAGCTGTGCCCGTGGGCTCCTGCTTGGTCCCGGCACTGGTCTGGGAGCTGTTACAGCACAGACTGGAGGAGGAAGCCAAGATGGCGGCGGTAGCGGGACGTCCCGACCCTCCCAACATGGCACCCGTCGCCATGGAGACGCCGCTCCCTCCCAAGATGGCGGCCGCGACGCGCCCCGACGCCCCCAAGATGGCGGTTGCCGTGGAGACGAGCGCCGACCCTCCCAAAATGGCGCCCGTAACTATGGAGACAGGCACCGACCCTCTCCAGATGGCGGTTGCCGTGGAAACGCGCGCCGACCCCCCCAATATGGTGCCCGTAACCATGGAGACGCGCACCGACCCTCCCAAGATGGCGATGGGGCCGCGGCGCAGGAAGCTCCAGCCAATCGGGGCGCGTTTATTCCGGCGCCGGGGCCGCGTCCGGCAGAGGGGGCGGTGCCGAGAGCGCCAGCCGGGGCGGGCGCTTCCCGTTGACCAATAGGGAGAGTGGAGACGAGACCCGCACACCCTGGAACGAGAACGTCGCACCAGTAAACACTGG
>NC_138673.1:185000-200000 GCF_964273445.1 Streptopelia decaocto
GGACACCCGCTTCCTCTGCTCTTCCCCCCAATTCCTGCGGGCGTCCCTGGACCCATTGAGGACGAGACCTGCAGCGTGGGCCTGAGCCAGCAGCTGAGCCGGCAGAGAGCAGCTCTGCCCCCGTCTCCTGGGAGAAGGCTTTTCTCCTGCCTCAAACCGGGACTCTGCCCACACCAGCAGTTTTCACTGCTTCACCCCCAAACTGCGCTTCCCCCGTGCTGCCCTGGCCCGGCACTGCGGGCAGTCCCGCCTGCTCCTGGGGGAGTCGGGTCAGGGGAGGCTTTGGCGGGAAAGGCTGAGGGACCTCAGGGAGGGGGTGACATCGGGGAGGCTTGGGCGGGAAAGGCTGAGGTGCCTCAGGGAGGGGGGACCTCAGGGAGGCTGCAGTGGGCAATGCTGAGGTAGCTCAGGATGGGATGGCACTGAGGTTGGTTTCAAATGGAAATGCTGAGGTACCTTGAGAAATGGATGCTGGGCTGGGAACTATGAACACACCAGATTGGCTAAGAGAGTGTTCATGACAGAAATTTGTGCAGTAAAGTATTCCAGCAAAGAGAGGAAGAAGAGCCAAACTTAGATCAGGCCTCCTAGGACGCTTGCAGGTCTGGGGACAGAGATGACGAGGTTGTTAATCCGGTCCTAACTGTTTCTTTCTCTGTCCCTCTCTTGCAGCACCGGACTGAATGGAGGAGCAAGTGGACGGGAAGTTCCTGCGCCACACACAGATCACATTTATTACTCTCGCCCTCAGAGACCCGGAGATCCAAACCATTCCCATTGTGCCTTGAAGCAGCCTGTGCTCATGCGCTTCTCCCGGGGAGAAGGCGGAATGGCAGTAACTGGCCACGTTAAGCCACAGGGTGCACACTCTGCAGCTGTCAAGCCCAGTTCTGCGTTAGCTCACACCTGCGATTTTGCGCCGCACAGGCAGATTTGAGTTGTCGCTGGCTGTTGCAGCATTTGGCTTTGGTGAGGACAGCGTGTTTGTCAGCAGTTGGTGTAGGTGGAATCTTGAGGAGAAAGCGATATTTCCGTGCCAAAACTGGTTGGTGTTTGCATGGTATTGTGACGGTTGTTCCTGCAGGCGATCAGTGCTGGAGTATTATTGCAGGATGAGGGGATTTTGGAGGCTTGTCTGTGAGATGCACTAGAGGCAGCAGTTGAAAGCGAAAGGCTAAGATTTGGAGAGTTTGTCGGTGGGTTTGGGGCGGTTGTCAGCTGAAGAGTTGGCTGTTTGCAGGTGAGGTGTAGGCAGAGGGTGAAGCTGACTTTGCCTGGGCGGCGCAACTGGCTGGGTGTGCAGAGCTGAGGAGAGCGGGCTGCTGCGGGGGACCCTAAAGCCGGAGAACCAGCCGGCAGCTGCAGACGCTCCCGCTGCCGGGCAGGGCCGTGCAGGCCAGTGCCCTGGGGCACAGCGGCGTGACGTAGAAACCATGAGAAGGGGAGCGAGGAGGGGGAAGCATGGAGAGGCTTGCAGCACGAGTGGGAGAAGGAGGAAGAAGACTTACAGTGAACTTACACAAGCAATACCACAAATAAACTGTAACAACAGCCAGTAAAACAATTAACTCACATTCCTGACAAGCTGCTTGATTTTCAGGAAGGCAACACACAGGACGAAAGAAAAATTGCTGTGCTCCATAGCCTTTTCAAGGCGTTTTTGCATCACCCCTCTCCTAGAGAGGATATGTGAGAGGAGCTGCAGTACTGCTGCTTCTTCGTTAGATATATTCTGCCCCATCTCCTCTCGCTCCCGGCTGCTCACCTCTTCAGGTGTCCGTTGCACCGATGTCGGATCCTCTGCTTTCCCACAGCTCCACGAACTGCGTCCCGGTCCCGGTCCAGCCGCGCCGTATGCAGCCGGGGCTCGTCCCTCATCCAGCAGTCGTCTGCTCGCCGTCAATTCTCCATATGGATCACATCGGGGTTACCACTTGTGAGGGCAAAAATCACGGACTCCACACAATTCAATGTGAATTCAAGCTGAAGCCGTTTATTGCTTGTTACGTGTCCATCCTCTCTGCTGCCCACCCTGGAAATCCCTAGAAATCTCTACCAACCCACAAAAGGAGCAGCTTTGCTGCTGTTCAGATCGGCCAGCCAGGTGAACACGGGGCTCGGGGACACACCACAGGGCAACAGGGAGGTCCTGAGGGGACATGAGGGCAAAGGGGGGTCTGGAGGCACCCGAGAGCACCCAGGTGCCCAGGGCTGAGCTGGCCTGTGCCTCCCCAGGCGCAGGGTCACAGCAGGGCCCTTTGTGACCTCACTCTGTGACACCCACTGCCCTGCGTGTGCTCAGCGCAGCCGTGGGCCCAGCCCACACTGTCCGACAGGACGGTGACGGGACAGGGCGTGAGCACGGAGCTGGCGAAAGCCCCGAGCGTAGCCCCAGTCTTTTGGAGAATCCTAGAATCATTTTGGTTGGAAGCGACCCTACAGATCATTGCGTCCGACCATCCCCTATCTCTAGCTGCCCTCAGCAGACTCTGGCTGTGGAGTCCCTGAGCACAGCCCACATCTTTCCCCACTGCCCCAGGCAGACCTGCGGCACCGAGGGATTTTGCCGAACGTTCTCCCTTCCTTCCCTTCATCCCACAGGATGGGAGAGAGACGCCCCAGGCGTCGCAGGGTGAGCTGGGCAGGCGGTCCCCCTGTCATCATCGGGGAGGCCTGGGAGGAGAGACCCCCCAGCCCTCCTGGGGGGGCCTTGGAGGAGAGACCCCCCAGGCGTCGCAGGGTGACCTTTGCAGACGGTCCCCCTGTCATCATCGGGGACGCCTGGGAGGAGAGACCCCCCAGGCGTCGCAGGGTGACCTTTGCAGACGGTCCCCCTGTCATCATCGGGGAGGCCTGGGAGGAGAGACCGCCCAGCCCTCCCAGGGTGGCCTGGGAGGAGAGACCGCCCAGCCCTCCTGGGGGGTCCTTGGAGGAGGTTTGGGATCCCCAGGAGGACAGCCCTCCACAGGAGCCCTCTGAGACGTCCCTGATCTGGCACCTGGAGATCGGTGAGTGAGGGGCGCTGATTGTCTGGGCAGGGTGGGCCCCAGAGATCGTTCCCCACTCGACACCAGCGTCACGGTTCCCCACACGCTGGCAGGGGGTTCCATGGCTGGGGATTATGCTGCCTGAAGCCCAGGGCTGCTCCGAGCTGGGAGCCGGCCCCAGCACAGCCTCTGCGGGCAGAGGGGACCCAGCTCCTGCTGCAGGGCACGGGCAGCGAGAGGCAGCTGGGCGGACAGGAGGCAGCCGTGCTGCGGGACGGGGACCTTTCCTGCCCGTCTGAAGCGAGTTCCTCACCCGCTGCACCGGGCGCTTTCCCCGTCCTGCCTGGCTCCAGCATCGCAGCCCGTCTGCCGGGCACCCTGCAGCCCTGACACGCACGGGGAGACTGTGCCGGGACAGCGGGCGTGCGGCTGGACGGGGGGCAGAGCTCCTTCTGCTCTGTCCTGCCTGCAAACCTCTCTGCAGCCCTCCCTGCTCTCCCCCTTTATTAGATGCCACCTGGTTGCCGGTGTATGAATTTGCAAAGGGACACGTGGACTTCATCACGGCCTTTGTCAGAAACCCAGAAAAGGTAACCGCAGCCGCTTTAAAGGCGGCTGTGCTGGCGGCTGCTGACAGGGGCTCTGCTGCGGGTGCTGGAGGGTGCTGGCTGGGCAGAGCTGCTGCTCCCAGGTCTCCACATGGCACTGCACCCCCATGCTGCGGTGCCCACTGCTCGTGTGTCCTGATTCTCACACTCCCTGTTTGCCTCTCTGCTCCCTGGCTCTAGGAGGAGAGCCAGAAGATGCAGTTTCTGCAGAGCATCTGTGCCCTGTGTGACACCAGCAGGGGCTCCGGCTTGTCCCTGGGCCTAGATCTCTTCTGCCAGATATTCCAGCTGGCAGACAAAATCAAGGTGAGGGGATACCCAGCGGCTCTGGGGAAGGGCTTGAGGCCCCTGACACTGGCACCCAGTGAGGACATTGTTGGGCAGGGCCAGGGGCTGGTGGCACTGGGTCCCATCCGGCTGTGCTCTGCAGGTGCTGCTGGAAGAGGAGCCCAGGGACCAACTGCGCACGGCGCTGCGGCAGATCGCCATGCGTGCCATTGCTGAATTGAGGTACCTGTCCATCCCTCCCGGGGACCCCTGCCCCGAGCCCCGTGTCCACCTGTACGAGGCCTCCACGCACTGCTCCCAGCACCAGTGTCTGACTGGCCCGTCTCTCTTTGCAGCCTAGTGGAGATGGTGCTGGAGGGCAAGGAGACAAGCCTCCTCGAAGCCTGCTTCTCCAGCATCTTCTTGCTTCCTCCAGAAGAGGAAATGCAGGGCCTGGACTGTGACCTCTACCATGTGGTAAGTGCTGGGAGAGCTACAGGAGCCCCCAGTCCCTCTGGGCTGCTCATCAGCCAACCTGCGCTGTGATATGACCAGAGATCCAAGCAGGGCAGGGTCTCAGTTCTGCTGTCCCACCCTCATCCCTCGGTCCCCTGCCTGCGGGCCTGGCCATGTCCAGTGCTGCAGGTTGCTCTGCCCGCAGCAGATTATTTGTCCCTGGGTCTCTCCCAGGCACAGCGAAGCAGCGCGGGAGTCGTCCCTCAGTGCTGGGAGTTCAGATCAGTCCCCTGGGGGTGAGAGGGATGGCAGGAAACACAACCACAACTCCTTGTCTTCTTGCAGACCATGCAAACCATGGACAACATGCTAACTAGGCTGGTGCTCCGGTGTCGTGTCTCCAGAGTCAGCAAGCTGCTGCACAATATCTTCCAGGTCTGGGTGTGCAAAGTCTGGGCTTCGCAAGGGCTGTTCCTCACCCTGGGGGACGGGGTGTCCACTCTGGAGGTGACAGTCCCACCCCGTGCCGTGCAGAGAGCGCTGCCAGGCGGGTGCCCACCTCCCCGGGGAACCAGGGGCTGCCCTCCAGGCTCTTCCGCAGCACAGTGGCCGCAGAGGGTGGCATCTGCCTTCCTGCCTGGCCACAGGGCTGGCCTGGGGCTTGTGCCCCAAGCCTGCCAGGGACCCCAGGGCAAGAACCTCACTACAGGCTTTGTGCAAGACCAGGGGAAGCCTTAATGGACTGGGCCAGTCCAGCCCAGGACTTGAGCTTCTGCTGGAGCGGTGGCTGCTCCCAGGGCTCTCCAGCAGCTTGTCTCTCCCCAGATGCTTATGACCTTCACCAGCTCCAGCAGAGCATGTGTGCAGGAGAGGGCTATGGGCAGGATCGCTATGCTGAGCCATTTACTGTCCAACTTAGTGGAGGTAAGGACCAGGCACACCCTGCTCTGCCAGGACCCAGCTCTGCCCCAGTCCTGTGTCGGCTGGGACTGCCCAAGGAGCCCAGGGGGAGCCCAGGTCTGGCAGCTCTGCCTGTGTGGGGCTGTTCAGGGAGATGGGGCCCACAGGGCCCTGCAAATCTCTGACCTGCCTGCATCCAGCCCTGGGCACACCCTTGGGTTCAGGGCTTTATCCCCAGGTGCCCTCAACCCTTCTGTTCTTCCTCCTCCCTTGCCCAGGCTGATCCCAATGAGGACAGACACGCCTCCTACGCATCGATCCACATCCCAATCCTCGGACAGCTGCTGGGACATCTTGTCCTGCTCCTGTCATCCAGGGGAGAAGAGATCAGATATTTGGCTTTGGATGCTCTTTATTCCCTCTTCAAAGTCAAGTATCAGCAACACTGTAAGAGAAGCTGTGGCGGGATGAATCCCCCTGCACACCAACATCACCCAATACCTCTGCTAATCTTCCTGAGCATTGCAATGAATGGTTCTCCTGCTTGCTGGAGACACCATCATGTCACCAGCCCTGGCCCTGCTCCTGACCCCCACGCTCTGTCCCAGGCTGGTGATGGTCCCGTGTAGCTGAGCTGCTCCTCAGGAGCATCTTCCCATCTCCCCCGAGGGGCCCGTATCCCTGCCCCGCAGCACTGCAGCCATGCGAGCCGTCCCCCACGTCACCGTTATTCCAGCCATGGCGGACTGAACTGTGGGACTGCATGCAGAGCTCTAGGGCCTTGGAGTTTCCAGGGCCAGGAGCATTCGCACACGTACAGTGGAGGCGGGTCAGCCCTTCCGTGGCCCCGCTCTCCACCACCTCCTCCCCAGACCCTGGGTCATCATCTCCCTCCTCAGCCACTCCAAGTTCACAGCTCTTTCCAATGCTGGGGAAGCTGCTGTGTCTTACCCACTCTTCTGCGTTTGCCCCGCTCTTTAGGTGCCACACTGCCAGAGAAGAACGCACAGCTCCAAGGGGATTGGGAAGCCAAGGCCACCTCCCTGCGCTCTTCGCCCAGCACCACTCACGTTGCCATGGTAACAAGCTCCCCCCTTGCTGGCCCTCCTGGCTGTGGCACCAGCAGCGGACTTGTGAGAGCAAAGGCCTCCACAATCAGGGGGCTGGCGTGGCCTCCCTGTCCCTGCTGAGAGGGTTCCTGCTGTCCCCGAGCAGGGACGATGCGAGGGCTGCTCTCCAGTGTCCCAGCAGCAGCCCCAGTCCTGCTGGCCACCAGCAAGCCCTGGTTCACGGCAGGGCCAGCATGCTGCGCAATGACCGCAACCCTCCTCCCTCTCCCGGGCCTCTCTTCTCCTCCTCCCCAGCAGTCACTGCCGCCCCTGCTGCCAGCTTTGCTGCGGGCACTGCCGCAGCACCGCCGGGTGGCTCTGCAGGGCTGCGGGCACTGCTGCAGCACCAGGGCGGCTCTGCAGGGCTGCTGGCACTGCCCGGCTACGCAGCAGCACCGGGGCACTCGGTGTGACTTGGCTTTGCTGCCTCCCTTCCTCCCTTAGCTCTTTGAAGAATACCTCCAGCCTCCCGAGAGGACAGACATGGTCCTGGTGTTCATCGAGGCCATGAGCGACTCCAGCACCTTTGACAAGGCGATGGCCAGAAACCCACTGGACGTGGTCACGGGAAACCCTAAACTCTGGCTGGTGGATGTAAGTGGCCTGTGGTTGGATCGCCCTGTCCTTTGGCCCTGTCAGGCCTTGTTCCTCCCTCCATCCCTCTCTTCCTCCCCACCCCTGGTGTCTCGGGCACCTGAAGTCACCTGAAGGCGGCAGAGAGGGACGGAAAGGGCAGCTGAGGAAATGGCTGCACTCCAGTGGCAGCACCATCCTCACCTGTGTCCCCTCCAGGTGCCAAAGATCACGAGCTGCATCCACAAAAACCTGGAGAGCATCAGCACGACAGCAGCCCGGCAGGGTGTGGAGTCCCTGCTTCTGCTGATGGCCAACAGGAGCCCTGGGGAGGTGGTGTCGACGCTGCTGACAATCGCTCCACCAGGAGACAGGTACTGGCCCCAAAAGCCATGAGGCCTTGTTCCCTGTGGGGAGAGGGGCCCGGAGACGCTCTGGCTGCCAGCGCCAAGGAATCCTGCAGGACACCCCCGAGGAGCAGGACCCTCCATCCCACCACGCTTTCCAGCGCTGGGGTCAGCCAGGCCCGCAGCAGCCACAGCTGAGCGAGCCAGCCCAGAGCCCCCCACTGCGCTCCTGCCAGCCCCACGGGAGCACCAGCTCAGCCTCTGCTGCTGCCCAGGGCATCCCAGGCGTCCTGCAGCGCGGAGCCGGACACGCTGCTGTGGCCCAGGCTGCCCTGCTGACAGAGCGCTCTCTTGCAGCACTGCCCTGGCACTGTGGGAGGTGATGTTCTCCGTGCCCCAGACCCTGCTGAGCGTTTCCAATGAGCTGCTCATCCAACTCCAGGACAGGCTCTTCTGCACACACCCGGAGGACCACTGCCTTGTTAGAACGGCTGTGAGTGACCGGAAAAACACCCTGGTGCCCTTGGCCTGGCGCTGGGGTGCCTGCTCCAAAGGCCCTTCCTGCCATGGTGGGGCCTGGTGGCTGCCTGGGGAGCTCTCCACACACGGACCTCGTCCCAAAAGGGCAACTCTCTTCTTCATACAGGCAAGGAAAATGAAGGTCATGCTGCCAGACCTGATGCGGGTCCTCCAGAACGGCAATAAGGCCATCACGATCGAGGCTCTGCCCATCTTCAGAACCATGATGGCTCACCTGAAGAGGAAGGAGGCCAGTCCCATTGCCGTGCCGCTGGCAAAATTTCTCCTGCCCTTCTTTGATGACGTAAGGCTGATGTATAAGCCTGAGCCCCACGGGTGGGCACTGGACAATGACAGCTGCCCTTCAGCCCAGCCACTCAAAGCAGGGGCTTCTCTCCTTTCTCCCCGGGGCTCTTGTGGGATGGTTTCTGCGTTCTGCAGCCCAGCCCAGCTTCTCCCTGCCAGCTGCTCCCACAGCTCCTCCCCACCATGGCTGCTGAGGCTGCTGGGGGATGCTGGGGCGGCGCTTTGAGGCACAGGCACTGACTGAGCAAGTCTCTTGAGCGTCCCTTCACGCACCCAGGGCCGCAGATCTGGCCACAACTGCAGTGTGCACAATGCCGCCCTGGAGCGTCTCCCCTCCCATCAGCCATGCAGGAGCTTCTGCTCCCCGTGGGCAGAGAGCTGCTGGTGCTCAGGTCCTACTGTGCTGCTCCCTCCCAGGAGCTGAGCCAGCTGAGAGAGTGCTCCATCAGCCTCTTCAGAGACTTGATGAAGATGGATGTGCGGAACGACAAGAGGGAGATGAAGAACACAGCGCGACTTGGCCTGCTCCCTCTCTTCTTCCACATGAGTGACCAAGTGCAGAGCGTGGCCAAGGTACAGATTTCAAAGCCGAGCAGTGATGCAGGGAAGAGACCCCTGGGCGTTTGGGCCAGGGCATGTCCCCGCTCCCTAAGGGCAGAATCACCCCAGGAACAAAGCCCAGAGCAGGGGGACACCAGGTCTCCTGCCCCAGACAGTGCTGCCATCTCCCAGCTTCTGCTGTTCCACAGGTTGCCAGGGAAGCCCTCCTGGGTGCCGCAGAGCTGCTCAGGTGGAAACAGCTCCAACGCCTGGTGCAGACAGAGCAGACATGGCGGATTGGACAGAGCTTGGTGAGGACAACCCCCAAGGCCCAGGGCCCAGGCTGGACGGGGCTGCCCCACATGTCCGTGCTGTGGGCTCTGCAGATGTGCCTCACCTGTCCTGCTGCAGCCCCGAGCTGCATCCTTGTTCCCTGTGCTCAAGAACAGAGCCCCCAGGGGCTCTTCCCTCTTCCCTGCAGCCAGCGGGAGGGAGGGCTCTCAGCACCCCTGGGACCCTCGGCCTGTGTCTCTCTCTCAGCCCCACAGGGCTCCTGGCTGGAACACGGGGATGGCCGGGGCGGAGGGAAGGGGAATGTGTGTTGTTGTGGGGAGGGACTGGTCCGGCCAGCTGGGGAGGGACAGTGACGTGCTCACACCCTTGTGCTCTCTCCAGCTGGAGCGGGACAGGAGCAGAGCTCAGGAGCTCTTGAGTCAGAGCCTGCCGTACCTGAGGGATGCTCAGGCCAGCTTGCGAGAGGCGGCCGTGAGGTTCATCGGTGAGTCACAGCCCCCGGGTCCCTCTTTCGGCAGCCTGGCCCCAGTCCCCACCGCTGCCCTGGCACAAGGAGCAGCCCTGTGGCTGCCAGAGCCCCGGCTGCCCCGGGCAGGGCCTTGGCCTCCCCTCCCAGCCCTGCCCACGCAGGTGGCCTTGGTGGCCGCCTTGCCCGGTCCCACCATCTCGGCTCCTGCCCTCCCCTGGGGTCAGCCCTGATGAGGGGAGGGAGCAGGGGCTGACGAGCTCTGTGCCCAGGGCTGGCTGCGCGGCCCCTGAGGGACCGAAGGGAGGAGGAGGAGCTGGCTGAGATCTGCAGCGGTGAGTAGGGAGCGTGGTCGGGAGGGGATGCCTGGGGGTCTCTGCAGACGTGGGAGCTCATCTGGGGTCTGCTTCTCTCCCTTGCAGCCCTTCAGCCCTTGGAGTGGGACAGCGAACCCTCCATCCGCTCCCTGGCAGCTCAGACCATCCGCATCCTGAGCAACCCAAGGGAGCAGCCACGATCGCGATGGGCCCTGCGAGGCCTGTGCTGCTGGCGCCGCTGAGCCCGGCGGAGGTGCAGCTCTCCTCGGGAGGAGGGCTGGAGTTTAATAAAGCTGGAGGAGAATGCCAAAGCCCTGGTGTCCTTCAGATGTGCAGCGCCCTGAGCGTGCTGAGCAGACGGTGTCGTTCCCGGGCTCTCCCGCTGCCGCGGGACGTCTGTCCCTCAGCACAGCCTGGTTCCAGGCGTAGTCACGGTGCCGGCGGGCGGGCGCTCGCCGGCCCCCAGGCCCTGCCCTGCAGGGTGAGGCCGGGGAGGCATTGGCCGTGCGGGCACGGCAGGCACGGGGGCAGCAAAGACACGCAGGTTTACAGCAGGGCTGGTCCCAGCGCCTCAGGAGCTGTTTCCCACTGTTTTGCCCTCAGCTCCCGCCACCCCCGAGGGTTTCCACAGCGCCGTCTCAGCGAGCCAGACCCTCTGCTCCGGGCTGCCGGGCCTCGTCTCTCGCGCTGCCCTCCCCTCCTCGCCAGCAGCTGCCGCCCGGCACTTTCACCCTTTCCTGGAGATGCTTTCCCAGCGTGTGTTTGATATAGAGAGATTCCCTGCGCTGATATTCCACAGTTACATGAGAAAAAAGCTGAGCGGTAGATCTACCAGAGAAAGGTTTCCAAACAGGTCATTTAGCACAAGAACAGCAGTGTGCGCGGCTGTGCAGAGCACGGCTGTGCTGTTTGTAGGAAAGGTTCCGCATGCATCTACTTGCACAGTCCTGCATTTCTCATGTGGACAGATGCAAGGTAGCTCAGCTAGTAGAGGAACAAAGACAGTCGTAGGCAGTACTGAATGCTGCTCCACGGCACTTGTCTGCCATGGCAAATGCTTCACAGTGGCCCGAGGAAAGACTCTTAACAATCGATCTACAAGAGAAAGGAAACAGACCATGGCATGACACAAAAGAACAGCAGAGCATCTCTTCACAACCTTGTCCCTGATATAGAAGCTGAGGACAAACACTTGTGTCCTTGTGTGACAGCAAGTGCCCGACAGAGCCCGACTGAGCTCCATAGGTCCCAAAGGAGCCCGACAGAACCTGCCAATGTCAGACAGTCTTGGCCAGGCCTTGTCAGACCCTGGCGCTCTCAGTCGAGCTTTGTTGAGCTCTCCTGGATTCTGTAGGGCTTTGTAGGGCTCTGATGAACCCTGTCGGGCTCTGTCGAGCTCTGCTGAGCCCTGTCAGGCCCTCTCGGTCCTTGTTGGGCTCTCTTGGGCCTTGTCAAGCTTTTTTGGGCTCTGTGGGGCTAAGTTGGACTCAGTCAGTTCCTGTCAGATTTTGTTTGGCTCTTTCCAGTACTGTCTGGCCCTGTCAGGCTCTGTGGAGATCTGTAAGGCTCTGCCAAGCCGTGTTAGGTCCTGTCAGGCTCTGTAATGCTTTGTTAAGCTCTTTTTGCATCCGTCGCACTTTGTCAGCCTCTGTTAGGTCCTGCTGTGCTCTATCATTCTCTATCATGCGCTGTCGGGATTCGTCAAACCCTTTTGAGCTCTGTCAAGCTCTGTCGGGCTCTGTTAGGCTTTGTCATGCACCATAAGTGCTCCAAAGACTGGGCGCACTTGCGATGCTTGTATTCACAGAATTATTGCATATTCATTACAATTTGGGGGAACTTGGAACATACAACGCAGCTGTAGTAAGAAAGAATTGCATATACCTGGTGGAGCGTGATGTCAATTCTTTCACGGTCTTTGCTGCCATCTAGTGTCTATTGAGGGCATGCACTAGAACACACATTTGGTGGGTACCTGCAGACATGTGCCTGTTCCTGGATGGCCCTGTGCTTGAAAGCATTTGTGCCTAGAAATGCTCGTCTGTCCACCTGCGTGTGCCTTGAGGTGGGCTCCATTCATGTTTTAGTTTGGTTGCGTGTACCGCTGTGCTCTTTGTTGGAAAAACTCTGCGTATATCTAGTTGCACAGTCCTGCATTTCTCATGCGGACAGATGCAAGGGAGCTCTGCTACTAAGGGAACAAAGTTGCAGGCAGCACCGAATGCTGCTCCACGGCACTTCTCTGCCATGGCAAATGCTTCACAGTGGCCTGAGGAAAGATGCTCAGCAATCGATGTACAAGAGAAAGGAGACTGACCATGCCATAATGCAAAAGAACAGCAGAGCATCTCTGCACAAGCTTGTCCCTGATATAGAAGCTGAGGACAAACACTTGTGTGCTTGTGTGAGAGCATGTGTCTTTCCTGTAAGTGTCTGATTGTTTGGCACAGTTACATGTGGAGAATGCCAAAGCCCTGGTGTTTTTCAGATGTGCAGCGCCCTGAGCGTGCTGAGCAGACGGTGTCGTTCCCGGGCTCTCCCGCTGCCGCGGGACGTCTGTCCCTCAGCACAGCCTGGTTCCAGGCGTAGTCACGGTGCCGGCGGGCGGGCGCTCGCTGGCCCCCAGGCCCTGCCCTGCAGGGTGAGGCCGGGGAGGCATTGGCCGTGCGGGCACGGCAGGCACGGGGGCAGCAAAGACACGCAGGTTTACAGCAGGGCTGGTCCCAGCGCCTCAGGAGCTGTTTCCCACTGTTTTGCCCTCAGCTCCCGCCACCCCCGAGGGTTTCCACAGCGCCGTCTCAGCGAGCCAGACCCTCTGCTCCGGGCTGCCGGGCCTCGTCTCTCGCGCTGCCCTCCCCTCCTCGCCAGCAGCTGCCGCCCGGCGCTTTCACCCTTTCCTGGAGATGCTTTCCCAGCGTGTGTTTGATATAGAGAGATTCCCTGCGCTGATATTCCACAGTTACATGAGAAAAAAGCTGAGCGGTAGATCTACCAGAGAAAGGTTTCCAAACAGGTCATCTAGCACAAGAACAGCAGTGTGCGCGGCTGTGCAGATCTGCCAGGAGATCTGCCATCACCTGCCTCCCTTCCCCGCCATGGGCACTGGCTGCCATCGCTTCATCTTCCTGCTCTTCAAGCCAGAACCGCCCCATCGATTCCAGCGAGGGTGTTGGGCCCAGGCCCTGGTCACTGGGGCTGTTGCTGGGCGGTTCACGCTCTCTTGGCCAGGCTGTTCTTGCGTGTCCTGATGACAAGGTGGTTACTGCTGGAGGAGAGCAAGTTCCTTGGAGTCTGCAGGGTTGTCCAGCGCTGCTCTGAGTTTGTGTGTCGCCTGAAGCCGCAATCCCAGCCCTGCAAGCACTGTGCTGTCCTGTTGCGTTAAACCAGGCCGTTAAGAAAGTGGGCTTTTTTCCTGCCTGGAGCAGAAAAGTGCAGAGGGCTGGAGAAGCTGGGAGAAGTTTCAATGTGCCTTCCTTTTCCACCTCTGTTTTACAGACTCGGGGGTGCTGTGGGGAAGTAGTTGCCTGCCAGAGTGCTGCAAGAGAAGAGAATCACCTCATCTCTCGTGCTTGTGTGTTGTGTCCAGCCACAGGCTCAAGATGTGAACCTTGAGCACGTTTGACTTGTACAGAGAGCACGAGGATGCCATGACCCCGGCAGGGCTGGCGTTTCAACAGTGCCAGTGGGACAGCTGCGTTACCGGGGTCTCCCATCAGCTCCTCAGTGAGAAATGGCCCGTGCGGGGGGCTGGGGAGCCGTGACGCAGCCCTGGGGGGAGGCACAGGGCTGGTGAACGAGCTGTGCCCGTGGGCTCCTGCTTGGTCCCGGCACTGGTCTGGGAGCTGTTACAGCACAGACTGGAGGAGGAAGCCAAGATGGCGGCGGTAGCGGGACGTCCCGACCCTCCCAACATGGCACCCGTCGCCATGGAGACGCCGCTCCCTTCCAAGATGGCGCCCGTAACTATGGAGACAGGCACCGACCCTCTCCAGATGGCGGTTGCCGTGGAAACGCGCGCCGACCCCCCCAATATGGTGCCCGTAACCATGGAGACGCGCACCGACCCTCCCAAGATGGCGATGGGGCCGCGGCGCAGGAAGCTCCAGCCAATCGGGGCGCGTTTATTCCGGCGCCGGGGCCGCGTCCGGCAGAGGGGGCGGTGCCGAGAGCGCCAGCCGGGGCGGGCGCTTCCCGTTGACCAATAGGGAGAGTGGAGACGAGACCCGCACACCCTGGAACGAGAACGTCGCACCAGTAAACACTGGTTTGAACCAGTTTAAACCAGTGACCCCCAGAGCCCACCAGTTTGTCCCAGTATAACCCAGTCCCCCCCATAACCCCTCCAGTCCCCCCCAGTATAAACCAGTAACATCCCAGTATAAAACAGTGCCCACAAACCCCCTCCCAGTTCCCTCCCTCCCCTCGGTCCCTTGGGGCACTCCTGGGTCCCTCCCGAACACCTGAGTCCCCTCGAGGCACCGCCCACTTCCAGTCCCCGCTGGCAGCTCCACCCCACTGGGGCCGCACCAGGGACACTCAAAAAAACCCCTTATTCCCCACGAATTCCCTTGTTTTGCACAAAAATCCCCTTAAAATGCCCCCAAAATCTGATTAATTTCCTATAATTCCCCCTTATTTCTGTTAATTTAATTAAAAACGCCCCAAAAGCCCCTTAAATCGCCTCTAAATCAATTTAAGTTGCCCCCAAATCACTTTAATTACCCCGTTTTTCCCCAAACCGTCATTATGTCCCCCAAAACCCCCTTAAAACGCCCCAAACACATGCTCCATCTTTAAATACGCCCTCGAGGCCACGCCCACCGAAGCCCCGCCCCTCTCACCCGATTGGCCATCGTGGCGCGCAGCCACTCCATGAAGTCCAGCAGGTGGGCGTGGCGCCGCCGAGGCTCCGCCCACCTATGCGCCAGCGCAGCTGCGAGGCTCAGCCCGTCCAGCGCTGCCCCGAAGCTCTCCTAGTATTGGAGGAGCTGCCGGAGAGCGCTGATTGGCTGCGGCACACAGCGGGCAGCTCCCCATTGGCTGCCATGCCTGCCACTCCGTGCTGCACCCGCCCCCCTCCATTTTTGATGCTAATGGTCCAAACGCGGTGGCCACGCCCCCTGACCCGCCCCTGCCGGCTTCCCATTGGCTCACCGTGGCGTGGTTGAGGTGCAGGTCGACATTGTTGCGGCTTTGGGGTCCAACCGCTCCTCTTTGGGGGAGAACGGGACTAATCCATGCCCCCGAGCAACGCCACGCTCCCTAGCGACCCCTTTACCGGCTATGAAAAGCCTTGGGGTCGCCTTAGCCA
>NC_138673.1:207500-210000 GCF_964273445.1 Streptopelia decaocto
GTGAGGGGTTAGAGTTAGGATTGGGGCCTTAGGGTTAGGGTTAGGGTTAAGGGTTAGGATTAGGGGTTAGGGTTAGGGTTAGGGTTAGGGTTAGGGTTAGGTTTAGGTTTAGGGTTAGGGGTTAGGGTTAGGGTTAAGGTTTGGGTTAGGGTTAGGGTTAGGGTGAGGGTCAGGGTCAGGGTTAGGGTCAGGGTTAGTGTTAGGGTCAGGGTCAGGATTAGGTTTAGGGTTAGGGTTAGGGTTAGGTTAGGGTTAGGGTTATGGTTAGGGTTAGGGGTTAGGGTTAGGGTTAGGGGTTAGGGTTAGGGGTTAGGGTTAGCGTTAGGGTTAGGGTCATTAGGTTTAGGGTTAGGGTTAAGGTTAGGGTTAGGGTTAGGGGTTATGGTTAGTGTTAGGGTTAGGGTTAAGGTTAGGGCTATGCTTAGGGCTTAGGGTTAGGGTTAGGGTTAAGGTTAGGGTGAGGGTCAGGGTCAGGGTTAGGGTTAGGGTCAGGGTCAGGGTTAGGGTTAGGGTCAGGGTCAGGGTTAGGGTTAGGTTTAGGGTTAGTGTTAGGGTTAGGGTTAGGGGTTAAGGGTTAGCGTTAGGATTAGGGTTAGGGTTAGGGCCTTAGGGTTAGGGTTAGGGTTACGTTTAGGGTTAGGGTTAGGGTTAAGGTTAGGGGTTAGGGTTAGTGGTTAGGGTTAGGGGTTAGGGTTAGGGTTAGGACCTTAGAGTTAGGGTTAGAGTTAGGATTAGAGTTAGGAGTTAGGTTTAGGGTTAGAGTTACGGTTAGGGTTATGGTTAGGGTTAGGGTTAGGGTTCTTAGGGTCAGGGTAACGGTATGAGTCATTAGGGTTAGGGTTAGGGTTAGGGTTAGGGTTAGGGTTAGGGTTAGGGTCAGGGTCAGGGTGAGTGTCAGGTTCAGGATTAGGGTTAGGGTCAGGGTTAGGGTTAGGGTTAGTGTTAGGGTCAGGGTCAGGATTAGGTTTAGGGTTAGGGTTAGGGTTAGGGTTAGGTTAGGGTTAGGGTTATGGTTAGGGTTAGGGGTTAGAGTTAGGGTTAGGGTTAGGGTTAGGGTTAGGGCCTTAGGGTTAGGGTTAGGGTTAGGGCCTTAGGGTTAGGGTTAGGGTTTAGGGGTTAGGGTTATAATTAGGGTTAGGGTCAGGGACACGGTCAGGGTTAGGGTTAGGGGTTAGGATTAGGGTTAGGGCGTTAGGGTTAGGGTTAGACTTAGGGGTTAGCATTCATGCCTTAGGGTTAGGGTTAGGGGTTAGGGGTTAGGGTTATAATTAGGGTTAGGGTCAGGGCCAGGGTCAGGGTTAGTGTTAGGGTTACGGTTAGGATTAGGGGTTAGGGTTAGGGTTAGGGATAGGGTTAAGGCCTTAGGGTTACGGTTAAGGTTAGGGCCTTAGGGTTAGGTTAGGGTTAGGTTTAGGGTTAGGGTTAGGGTTAGGGTTAGGGGTTAGTGTTAGGGTTAGGGCTTAGTGTTAGGGTTAGGGTTAGGGTTAGGGTTAGGGTTAGGGTTAGGGTTAGGTTCAGGCTTAGGCTTAGGTTTAGGTGTTATGGTTAGGGTTAGGGTTAGGGTTAGGGTTATTACGGTCATGGTTAGGGTTACGGTCATTAGGGTTAGGGTTAGGGTTAGGGTTATTAGGGTCAAGGTTAGGGTTAGGCTCATTAGGGTTATGGTTAGGGTTAGGGTTAGGTGTTAAGGTTAGGGTTAGGGTTATTAGGGTCAGGGTTAGGGTTAGGGTCATTAAGGTTAGGGTTAGGGTTAGGGTTATTAGGGTCAAGGTTAGGGTTAGGGTCATTAGGGTTAGGGTTAGGGTTACGTTTAGGGTTAGGGTTACGGTTAGGGTTAGGCTTAGTGTTAGGGGTTAGGGTTAGGGGCATTAGGGTTAGGGTTAGGGTTTCGGTTAGGGCCTTAGGGTTAGGTTTAGGGCTAGGGTCATTAGGGTTAGGGTCAGGGTTAGGGTTAGGGTTTGGGTTGGGGTCAGGTTCAGTGTCAGGGTCAGGGTTAGGGTCAGAGTTAGGGTTAGGGGTTAGTGTTCGGGTTATGGTTAGGGTTAGGTGTTAGGGTTAGGGGTTAGGGTTACAGTTAGGGTTAGGGGTTATTGTTAGTGTTAGGGTTAGGGTTAGGGTTAGAGGTTAGGGTTAGGGGTTAGGATTAGGGTTAGGGTTAGGATTAGGGTTAGGGTTAGGGTTAGGGTTAGGGTTAGGGTTTAGGGTTAGGGTTAGGGTTAGGGTTAGGGTTATGGTTAGGGTTAGGGTTTAGGGTTAGGGTTAGGGTTAGGGCCTTAGGGTTAGGGTTAGGGCTTAGGGGTTAGGGTTATAATTAGGGTTAGTGTCTGGGACAGGGTCAGGGTTAGGGTTAGGGGTTGGGATTAGGGTTAGGGCCTTAGGGTTAGGGGTACAGTTAGGGTTAGGGTTAGGGTTAGGGTTAGGGTTAGGGTTAGGGTTAGGGGTTAGGGTTAGGGTTAGGGTTAGGGTCATTAGGGTTAGGGTTAGGGTCATTAGGGTTAGG
>NC_138673.1:215000-237500 GCF_964273445.1 Streptopelia decaocto
GGCCCTGGCCAAGGGCAGGGGGACACCCGCTTCCTCTGCTCTTCCCCCCAATTCCTGCGGGCGTCCCTGGACCCATTGAGGACGAGACCTGCAGCGTGGGCCTGAGCCAGCAGCTGAGCCGGCAGAGAGCAGCTCTGCCCCCGTCTCCTGGGAGAAGGCTTTTCTCCTGCCTCAAACCGGGACTCTGCCCACACCAGCAGTTTTCACTGCTTCACCCCCAAACTGCGCTTCCCCCGTGCTGCCCTGGCCCGGCACTGCGGGCAGTCCCGCCTGCTCCTGGGGGAGTCGGGTCAGGGGAGGCTTTGGCGGGAAAGGCTGAGGGACCTCAGGGAGGGGGTGACATCGGGGAGGCTTTGGCGGGAAAGGCTGAGGTGCCTCAGGGAGGGGGGACATCGGGGAGGCTGCAGTGGGCAATGCTGAGGTAGCTCAGGATGGGATGGCACTGAGGTTGGTTTCAAATGGAAATGCTGAGGTACCTTGAGAAATGGATGCTGGGCTGGGAACTATGAACACACCAGATTGGCTAAGAGAGTGTTCATGACAGAAATTTGTGCAGTAAAGTATTCCAGCAAAGAGAGGAAGAAGAGCCAAACTTAGATCAGGCCTCCTAGGACGCTTGCAGGTCTGGGGACAGAGATGACGAGGTTGTTAATCCGGTCCTAACTGTTTCTTTCTCTGTCCCTCTCTTGCAGCACCGGACTGAATGGAGGAGCAAGTGGACGGGAAGTTCCTGCGCCACACACAGATCACATTTATTACTCTCGCCCTCAGAGACCCTGAGATCCAAACCGTTCCCATTGTGCCTTGAAGCAGCCTGTGCTCATGCGCTTCTCCCGGGGAGAAGGCAGAATGGCAGTAACTGGCCACGTTAAGCCACAGGGTGCACACTCTGCAGCTGTCAAGCCCAGTTCTGCGTTAGCTCACACCTGCGATTTTGCGCCGCACAGGCAGATTTGAGTTGTCGCTGGCTGTTGCAGCATTTGGCTTTGGTGAGGACAGCGTGTTTGTCAGCAGTTGGTGTAGGTGGAATCTTGAGGAGACAACGATATTTCCGTGCCAGAACTGGTTGGTGTTTCCATGGTATTGTGACGGTTGTTCCCGCAGGTGATCAGTGCTGGAGTATTATTGCAGGATGAGGGGATTTTGGAGGCTTGTCTGTGAGATGCACTAGAGGCAGCAGTTGAAAGCGAAAGGCTGAGATTTGGAGAGTTTGTCGGTGGGTTTGGGGCGGTTGTCAGCTGAAGAGTTGGCTGTTTGCAGGTGAGGTGTAGGCAGAGGGTGAAGCTGACTTTGCCTGGGCGGCGCAACTGGCTGGGTGTGCAGAGCTGAGGAGAGCGGGCTGCTGCGGGGGACCCTAAAGCCGGAGAACCAGCCGGCAGCTGCAGACGCTCCCGCTGCCGGGCAGGGCCATGCAGGCCAGTGCCCTGGGGCACAGCGGCGTGACGTAGAAACCATGAGAAGGGGAGCGAGGAGGGGGAAGCATGGAGAGGCTTGCAGCACGAGTGGGAGAAGGAGGAAGAAGACTTACAGTGAACTTACACAAGCAATACCACAAATAAACTGTAACAACAGCCAGTAAAACAATTAACTCACATTCCTGACAAGCTGCTTGATTTTCAGGAAGGCAACACACAGGGCGAAAGAAAAATTGCTGTGCTCCATAGCCTTTTCAAGGCATTTTTGCATCACCCCTCTCCTAGAGAGGATATGTGAGAGGACCTGCAGTACTGCTGCTTCTTCGTTAGATATATTCTGCCCCATCTCCTCTCGCTCCCGGCTGCCCACCTCTTCAGGTGTCCGTTGCACGATGTTGGATCCTCTGCTTTCCCACAGCTCCACGAACTGCGTCCCGGTCCCGGTCCAGCCGCGCCGTATGCAGCCAGGGCTCGTCCCTCATCCAGCAGTCGTCTGCTCGCCGTCAATTCTCCATATGGATCATATCGGGGTTACCACTTGTGAGGGCAAAAATCACAGACTCCACACAATTCAATGTGAATTCAAGCTGAAGCCGTTTATTGCTTGTTACGTGTCCATCCTCTCTGCTGCCCACCCTGGAAATCCCTAGAAATCTCTACCAACCCACAAAAGGAGCAGCTTTGCTGCTGTTCAGATCGGCCAGCCAGGTGAACACGGGGCAACAGGGAGGTCCTGAAGGGACATGAGGGCAAAGGGGGGTCTGGAGGCACCCGAGAGCACCCAGGTGCCCAGGGCTGAGCTGGCCTGTGCCTCCCCAGGCGCAGGGTCACAGCAGGGCCCTTTGTGACCTCACTCTGTGACACCCACTGCCCTGCGTGTGCTCAGCGCAGCCGTGGGCCCAGCCCACACTGTCCGACAGGACGGTGACGGGACAGGGCGTGAGCACGGAGCTGGCGAGAGCCCCGAGCGTAGCCCCAGTCTTTTGGAGAATCCTAGAATCATTTTGGTTGGAAGCGACCCTACAGATCATTGCGTCCGACCATCCCCTATCTCTAGCTGCCCTCAGCAGACTCTGGCTGTGGAGTCCCTGAGCACAGCCCACATCTTTCCCCACTGCCCCAGGCAGACCTGCGGCACCGAGGGATTTTGCCGAACGTTCTCCCTTCCTTCCCTTCATCCCACAGGATGGGAGAGAGACGCCCCAGGCGTCGCAGGGTGAGCTGGGCAGGCGGTCCCCCTGTCATCATCGGGGAGGCCTGGGAGGAGAGACCCCCCAGCCCTCCTGGGGGGGCCTTGGAGGAGAGACCCCCCAGGCGTCGCAGGGTGACCTTTGCAGACGGTCCCCCTGTCATCATCGGGGACGCCTGGGAGGAGAGACCCCCCAGGCGTCGCAGGGTGACCTTTGCAGACGGTCCCCCTGTCATCATCGGGGAGGCCTGGGAGGAGAGACCGCCCAGCCCTCCCAGGGTGGCCTGGGAGGAGAGACCGCCCAGCCCTCCTGGGGGGTCCTTGGAGGAGGTTTGGGATCCCCAGGAGGACAGCCCTCCACAGGAGCCCTCTGAGACGTCCCTGATCTGGCACCTGGAGATCGGTGAGTGAGGGGCGCTGATTGTCTGGGCAGGGTGGGCCCCAGAGATCATTCCCCACTCGACACCAGCGTCACGGTTCCCCACACGCTGGCAGGGGGTTCCATGGCTGGGGATTATGCTGCCTGAAGCCCAGGGCTGCTCCGAGCTGGGAGCCGGCCCCAGCACAGCCTCTGCGGGCAGAGGGGACCCAGCTCCTGCTGCAGGGCACGGGCAGCGAGAGGCAGCTGGGCGGGCAGGAGGCAGCCGTGCTGCGGGACGGGGACCTTTCCTGCCCGTCTGAAGCGAGTTCCTCACCCGCTGCACCGGGCGCTTTCCCCGTCCTGCCTGGCTCCAGCATCGCAGCCCGTCTGCCGGGCACCCTGCAGCCCTGACACGCACGGGGAGACTGTGCCGGGACAGCGGGCGTGCGGCTGGACGGGGGGCAGAGCTCCTTCTGCTCTGTCCTGCCTGCAAACCTCTCTGCAGCCCTCCCTGCTCTCCCCCTTTATTAGATGCCACCTGGTTGCCGGTGTATGAATTTGCAAAGGGACACGTGGACTTCATCACGGCCTTTGTCAGAAACCCAGAAAAGGTAACCGCAGCCGCTTTAAAGGCGGCTGTGCTGGCGGCTGCTGACAGGGGCTCTGCTGCGGGTGCTGGAGGGTGCTGGCTGGGCAGAGCTGCTGCTCCCAGGTCTCCACATGGCACTGCACCCCCATGCTGCGGTGCCCACTGCTCGTGTGTCCTGATTCTCACACTCCCTGTTTGCCTCTCTGCTCCCTGGCTCTAGGAGGAGAGCCAGAAGATGCAGTTTCTGCAGAGCATCTGTGCCCTGTGTGACACCAGCAGGGGCTCTGGCTTGTCCCTGGGCCTAGATCTCTTCTGCCAGATATTCCAGCTGGCAGACAAAATCAAGGTGAGGGGATACCCAGCGGCTCTGGGGAAGGGCTTGAGGCCCCTGACACTGGCACCCAGTGAGGACATTGTTGGGCAGGGCCAGGGGCTGGTGGCACTGGGTCCCATCCCAGCTGTGCTCTGCAGGTGCTGCTGGAAGAGGAGCCCAGGGACCAACTGCGCACGGCGCTGCGGCAGATCGCCATGCGTGCCATTGCTGAATTGAGGTACCTGCCCATCCCTCCCGGGGACCCCTGCCCCCGAGCCCCGTGTGCACCTGTACGAGGCCTCCACGCACTGCTCCCAGCACCAGTGTCTGACTGGCCCGTCTCTCTTTGCAGCCTAGTGGAGATGGTGCTGGAGGGCACGGAGACAAGCCTCCTCGAAGCCTGCTTCTCCAGCGTCTTCTTGCTTCCTCCAGAAGAGGAAATGCAGGGCCTGGACTGTGACCTCTACCATGTGGTAAGTGCTGGGAGAGCTACAGGAGCCCCCAGTCCCTCTGGGCTGCTCTCCAGCCACCCTGCGCTGTGATATGACCAGAGATCCAAGCAGGGCAGGGTCTCAGTTCTGCTGTCCCACCCTCATCCCTCGGTCCCCTGCCTGCGGGCCTGGCCATGTCCAGTGCTGCAGGTTGCTCTGCCCGCAGCAGATTATTTGTCCCTGGGTCTCTCCCAGGCACAGCGAAGCAGCGCGGGAGTCGTCCCTCAGTGCTGGGAGTTCAGATCAGTCCCCTGGGGGTGAGAGGGATGGCAGGGAACACGACCACAACTCCTTGTCTTCTTGCAGACCATGCAAACCATGGACAACATGCTAACTAGGCTGGTGCTCCGGTGTCGTGTCTCCAGAGTCAGCAAGCTGCTGCACAATATCTTCCAGGTCTGGGTGTGCAAAGTCTGGGCTTCGCAAGGGCTGTTCCTCACCCTGGGGGACGGGGTGTCCACTCTGGAGGTGACAGTCCCACCCCGTGCCGTGCAGAGAGCGCTGCCAGGCGGGTGCCCACCTCCCCGGGGAACCAGGGGCTGCCCTCCAGGCTCTTCCGCAGCACAGTGGCCGCAGAGGGTGGCATCTGCCTTCCTGCCTGGCCACAGGGCTGGCCTGGGGCTTGTGCCCCAAGCCTGCCAGGGACCCCAGGGCAAGAACCTCACTACAGGCTTTGTGCAAGACCAGGGGAAGCCTTAATGGACTGGGCCAGTCCAGCCCAGGACTTGAGCTTCTGCTGGAGCGGTGGCTGCTCCCAGGGCTCTCCAGCAGCTTGTCTCTCCCCAGATGCTTATGACCTTCACCAGCTCCAGCAGAGCATGTGTGCAGGAGAGGGCTATGGGCAGGATCGCTATGCTGAGCCATTTACTGTCCAACTTAGTGAAGGTAAGGACCAGGCACACCCTGCTCTGCCAGGACCCAGCTCTGCCCCAGTCCTGTGTCGGCTGGGACTGCCCAAGGAGCCCAGGGGGTGCCCAGGTCTGGCAGCTCTGCCTGTGTGGGGCTGTTCAGGGAGATGGGGCCCACAGGGCCCTGCAAAGCTCTGACCTGCCTGCATCCAGCCCTGGGCACACCCTTGGGTTCAGGGCTTTATCCCCAGGTGCCCTCAACCCTTCTGTTCTTCCTCCTCCCTTGTCCAGGCTGATCCCAATGAGGACAGACACGCCTCCTACGCATCGATCCACATCCCAATCCTCGGACAGCTGCTGGGACATCTTGTCCTGCTCCTGTCATCCAGGGGAGAAGAGATCAGATATTTGGCTTTGGATGCTCTTTATTCCCTCTTCAAAGTCAAGTATCAGCAACACTGTAAGAGAAGCTGTGGCGGGATGAATCCCCCTGCACACCAACATCACCCAATACCTCTGCTAATCTTCCTGAGCATTGCAATGAATGGTTCTCCTGCTTGCTGGAGACACCATCATGTCACCAGCCCTGGCCCTGCTCCTGACCCCCACGCTCTGTCCCAGGCTGGTGATGGTCCCGTGTAGCTGAGCTGCTCCTCAGGAGCATCTTCCCATCTCCCCCGAGGGGCCCGTATCCCTGCCCCGCAGCACTGCAGCCATGCGAGCCGTCCCCCACGTCACCGTTATTCCAGCCATGGCGGACTGAACTGTGGGACTGCATGCAGAGCTCTAGGGCCTTGGAGTTTCCAGGGCCAGGAGCATTCGCACACGTACAGTGGAGGCGGGTCAGCCCTTCCGTGGCCCCGCTCTCCACCACCTCCTCCCCAGACCCTGGGTCATCATCTCCCTCCTCAGCCACTCCAAGTTCACAGCTCTTTCCAATGCTGGGGAAGCTGCTGTGTCTTACCCACTCTTCTGCGTTTGCCCCGCTCTTTAGGTGCCACACTGCCAGAGAAGAACGCACAGCTCCAAGGGGATTGGGAAGCCAAGGCCACCTCCCTGCGCTCTTCGCCCAGCACCACTCACGTTGCCATGGTAACAAGCTCCCCCCTTGCTGGCCCTCCTGGCTGTGGCACCAGCAGCGGACTTGTGAGAGCAAAGGCCTCCACAATCAGGGGGCTGGCGTGGCCTCCCTGTCCCTGCTGAGAGGGTTCCTGCTGTCCCCGAGCAGGGACGATGCGAGGGCTGCTCTCCAGTGTCCCAGCAGCAGCCCCAGTCCTGCTGGCCACCAGCAAGCCCTGGTTCACGGCAGGGCCAGCACGCTGCGCAATGACCGCAACCCTCCTCCCTCTCCCGGGCCTCTCCTCTCCTCCTCCCCAGCAGTCACTGCCGCCCCTGCTGCCACCTTTGCTGCTGGCACTGCCGCAGCACCGCCGGGTGGCTCTGCAGGGCTGCTGGCACTGCCCGGCTACGCAGCAGCACCGGGGCACTCGGTGTGACTTGGCTTTGCTGCCTCCCTTCCTCCCTTAGCTCTTTGAAGAATACCTCCAGCCTCCCGAGAGGACAGACATGGTCCTGGTGTTCATCGAGGCCATGAGCGACTCCAGCACCTTTGACAAGGCGATGGCCAGAAACCCACTGGACGTGGTCACGGGAAACCCTAAACTCTGGCTGGTGGATGTAAGTGGCCTGTGGTTGGATCGCCCTGTCCTTTGGCCCTGTCAGGCCTTGTTCCTCCCTCCATCCCTCTCTTCCTCCCCACCCCTGGTGTCTCGGGCACCTGAAGTCACCTGAAGGCGGCAGAGAGGGACGGAAAGGGCAGCTGAGGAAATGGCTGCACTCCAGTGGCAGCACCATCCTCACCTGTGTCCCCTCCAGGTGCCAAAGATCACGAGCTGCATCCACAAAAACCTGGAGAGCATCAGCACGACAGCAGCCTGGCAGGGTGTGGAGTCCCTGCTTCTGCTGATGGCCAACAGGAGCCCTGGGGAGGTGGTGTCGACGCTGCTGACAATCGCTCCACCAGGAGACAGGTACTGGCCCCAAAAGCCATGAGGCCTTGTTCCCTGTGGGGAGAGGGGCCCGGAGACGCTCTGGCTGCCAGCGCCAAGGAATCCTGCAGGACACCCCCGAGGAGCAGGACCCTCCATCCCACCACGCTTTCCAGCGCTGGGGTCAGCCAGGCCCGCAGCAGCCACAGCTGAGCGAGCCAGCCCAGAGCCCCCCACTGCGCTCCTGCCAGCCCCACGGGAGCACCAGCTCAGCCTCTGCTGCTGCCCAGGGCATCCCAGGCGTCCTGCAGCGCGGAGCCGGACACGCTGCTGTGGCCCAGGCTGCCCTGCTGACAGAGCGCTCTCTTGCAGCACTGCCCTGGCACTGTGGGAGGTGATGTTCTCCGTGCCCCAGACCCTGCTGAGCGTTTCCAATGAGCTGCTCATCCAACTCCAGGACAGGCTCTTCTGCACACACCCGGAGGACCACTGCCTTGTTAGAACGGCTGTGAGTGACCGGAAAAACACCCTGGTGCCCTTGGCCTGGTGCTGGGGTGCCTGCTCCAAAGGCCCTTCCTGCCATGGTGGGGCCTGGTGGCTGCCTGGGGAGCTCTCCACACACGGACCTCGTCCCAAAAGGGCAACTCTCTTCTTCATACAGGCAAGGAAAATGAAGGTCATGCTGCCAGACCTGATGCGGGTCCTCCAGAACGGCAATAAGGCCATCACGATCGAGGCTCTGCCCATCTTCAGAACCATGATGGCTCACCTGAAGAGGAAGGAGGCCAGTCCCATTGCCGTGCCGCTGGCAAAATTTCTCCTGCCCTTCTTTGATGACGTAAGGCTGATGTATAAGCCTGAGCCCCACGGGTGGGCACTGGACAATGACAGCTGCCCTTCAGCCCAGCCACTCAAAGCAGGGGCTTCTCTCCTTTCTCCCCGGGGCTCTTGTGGGATGGTTTCTGCGTTCTGCAGCCCAGCCCAGCTTCTCCCTGCCAGCTGCTCCCACAGCTCCTCCCCACCATGGCTGCTGAGGCTGCTGGGGGATGCTGGGGCGGCGCTTTGAGGCACAGGCACTGACTGAGCAAGTCTCTTGAGCGTCCCTTCACGCACCCAGGGCCGCAGATCTGGCCACAACTGCAGTGTGCACAATGCCGCCCTGGAGCGTCTCCCCTCCCATCAGCCATGCAGGAGCTTCTGCTCCCCGTGGGCAGAGAGCTGCTGGTGCTCAGGTCCTACTGTGCTGCTCCCTCCCAGGAGCTGAGCCAGCTGAGAGAGTGCTCCATCAGCCTCTTCAGAGACTTGATGAAGATGGATGTGCGGAACGACAAGAGGGAGATGAAGAACACAGCGCGACTTGGCCTGCTCCCTCTCTTCTTCCACATGAGTGACCAAGTGCAGAGCGTGGCCAAGGTACAGATTTCAAAGCCGAGCAGTGATGCAGGGAAGAGACCCCTGGGCGTTTGGGCCAGGGCATGTCCCCGCTCCCTAAGGGCAGAATCACCCCAGGAACAAAGCCCAGAGCAGGGGGACACCAGGTCTCCTGCCCCAGACAGTGCTGCCATCTCCCAGCTTCTGCTGTTCCACAGGTTGCCAGGGAAGCCCTCCTGGGTGCCGCAGAGCTGCTCAGGTGGAAACAGCTCCAACGCCTGGTGCAGACAGAGCAGACATGGCGGATTGGACAGAGCTTGGTGAGGACAACCCCCAAGGCCCAGGGCCCAGGCTGGACGGGGCTGCCCCACATGTCCGTGCTGTGGGCTCTGCAGATGTGCCTCACCTGTCCTGCTGCAGCCCCGAGCTGCATCCTTGTTCCCTGTGCTCAAGAACAGAGCCGCCAGGGGCTCTTCCCTCTTCCCTGCAGCCAGCGGGAGGGAGGGCTCTCAGCACCCCTGGGACCCTCGGCCTGTGTCTCTCTCTCAGCCCCACAGGGCTCCTGGCTGGAACACGGGGATGGCCGGGGCGGAGGGAAGGGGAATGTGTGTTGTTGTGGGGAGGGACTGGTCCGGCCAGCTGGGGAGGGACAGTGACGTGCTCACACCCTTGTGCTCTCTCCAGCTGGAGCGGGACAGGAGCAGAGCTCAGGAGCTCTTGAGTCAGAGCCTGCCGTACCTGAGGGATGCTCAGGCCAGCTTGCGAGAGGCGGCCGTGAGGTTCATCGGTGAGTCACAGCCCCCGGGTCCCTCTTTCGGCAGCCTGGCCCCAGTCCCCACCGCTGCCCTGGCACAAGGAGCAGCCCTGTGGCTGCCAGAGCCCCGGCTGCCCCGGGCAGGGCCTTGGCCTCCCCTCCCAGCCCTGCCCACGCAGGTGGCCTTGGTGGCCGCCTTGCCCGGTCCCACCATCTCGGCTCCTGCCCTCCCCTGGGGTCAGCCCTGATGAGGGGAGGGAGCAGGGGCTGACGAGCTCTGTGCCCAGGGCTGGCTGCGCGGCCCCTGAGGGACCGAAGGGAGGAGGAGGAGCTGGCTGAGATCTGCAGCGGTGAGTAGGGAGCGTGGTCGGGAGGGGATGCCTGGGGGTCTCTGCAGACGTGGGAGCTCATCTGGGGTCTGCTTCTCTCCCTTGCAGCCCTTCAGCCCTTGGAGTGGGACAGCGAACCCTCCATCCGCTCCCTGGCAGCTCAGACCATCCGCATCCTGAGCAACCCAAGGGAGCAGCCACGATCGCGATGGGCCCTGCGAGGCCTGTGCTGCTGGCGCCGCTGAGCCCGGCGGAGGTGCAGCTCTCCTCGGGAGGAGGGCTGGAGTTTAATAAAGCTGGAGGAGAATGCCAAAGCCCTGGTGTCCTTCAGATGTGCAGCGCCCTGAGCGTGCTGAGCAGACGGTGTCGTTCCCGGGCTCTCCCGCTGCCGCGGGACGTCTGTCCCTCAGCACAGCCTGGTTCCAGGCGTAGTCACGGTGCCGGCGGGCGGGCGCTCGCTGGCCCCCAGGCCCTGCCCTGCAGGGTGAGGCCGGGGAGGCATTGGCCGTGCGGGCACGGCAGGCACGGGGGCAGCAAAGACACGCAGGTTTACAGCAGGGCTGGTCCCAGCGCCTCAGGAGCTGTTTCCCACTGTTTTGCCCTCAGCTCCCGCCACCCCCGAGGGTTTCCACAGCGCCGTCTCAGCGAGCCAGACCCTCTGCTCCGGGCTGCCGGGCCTCGTCTCTCGCGCTGCCCTCCCCTCCTCGCCAGCAGCTGCCGCCCGGCGCTTTCACCCTTTCCTGGAGATGCTTTCCCAGCGTGTGTTTGATATAGAGAGATTCCCTGCGCTGATATTCCACAGTTACATGAGAAAAAAGCTGAGCGGTAGATCTACCAGAGAAAGGTTTCCAAACAGGTCATTTAGCACAAGAACAGCAGTGTGCGCGGCTGTGCAGAGCACGGCTGTGCTGTTTGTAGGAAAGGTTCCGCATGCATCTACTTGCACAGTCCTGCATTTCTCATGTGGACAGATGCAAGGTAGCTCAGCTAGTAGAGGAACAAAGACAGTCGTAGGCAGTACTGAATGCTGCTCCACGGCACTTGTCTGCCATGGCAAATGCTTCACAGTGGCCCGAGGAAAGACTCTTAACAATCGATCTACAAGAGAAAGGAAACAGACCATGGCATGACACAAAAGAACAGCAGAGCATCTCTTCACAACCTTGTCCCTGATATAGAAGCTGAGGACAAACACTTGTGTCCTTGTGTGACAGCAAGTGCCCGACAGAGCCCGACTGAGCTCCATAGGTCCCAAAGGAGCCCGACAGAACCTGCCAATGTCAGACAGTCTTGGCCAGGCCTTGTCAGACCCTGGCGCTCTCAGTCGAGCTTTGTTGAGCTCTCCTGGATTCTGTAGGGCTTTGTAGGGCTCTGATGAACCCTGTCGGGCTCTGTCGAGCTCTGCTGAGCCCTGTCAGGCCCTCTCGGTCCTTGTTGGGCTCTCTTGGGCCTTGTCAAGCTTTTTTGGGCTCTGTGGGGCTAAGTTGGACTCAGTCAGTTCCTGTCAGATTTTGTTTGGCTCTTTCCAGTACTGTCTGGCCCTGTCAGGCTCTGTGGAGATCTGTAAGGCTCTGCCAAGCCGTGTTAGGTCCTGTCAGGCTCTGTAATGCTTTGTTAAGCTCTTTTTGCATCCGTCGCACTTTGTCAGCCTCTGTTAGGTCCTGCTGTGCTCTATCATTCTCTATCATGCGCTGTCGGGATTCGTCAAACCCTTTTGAGCTCTGTCGAGCTCTGTCGGGCTCTGTTAGGCTTTGTCATGCACCATAAGTGCTCCAAAGACTGGGCGCACTTGCGATGCTTGTATTCACAGAATTATTGCATATTCATTACAATTTGGGGGAACTTGGAACATACAACGCAGCTGTAGTAAGAAAGAATTGCATATACCTGGCGGAGCGTGATGTCAATTCTTTCACGGTCTTTGCTGCCATCTAGTGTCTATTGAGGGCATGCACTAGAACACACATGTGGTGGGTACCTGCAGACATGTGCCTGTTCCTGGATGGCCCTGTGCTTGAAAGCATTTGTGCCTAGAAATGCTCGTCTGTCCACCTGCGTGTGCCTTGAGGTGGGCTCCATTCATGTTTTAGTTTGGTTGCGTGTACCGCTGTGCTCTTTGTTGGAAAAGCTCTGCGTATATCTAGTTGCACAGTCCTGCATTTCTCATGCGGACAGATGCAAGGGAGCTCTGCTACTAAGGGAACAAAGTCGCAGGCAGCACCGAATGCTGCTCCACGGCACTTCTCTGCCATGGCAAATGCTTCACAGTGGCCTGAGGAAAGATGCTCAGCAATCGATGTACAAGAGAAAGGAGACTGACCATGCCATAATGCAAAAGAACAGCAGAGCATCTCTGCACAAGCTTGTCCCTGATATAGAAGCTGAGGACAAACACTTGTGTGCTTGTGTGAGAGCATGTGTCTTTCCTGTAAGTGTCTGATTGTTTGGCACAGTTACATGTGGAGAATGCCAAAGCCCTGGTGTTTTTCAGATGTGCAGCGCCCTGAGCGTGCTGAGCAGACGGTGTCGTTCCCGGGCTCTCCCGCTGCCGCGGGACGTCTGTCCCTCAGCACAGCCTGGTTCCAGGCGTAGTCACGGTGCCGGCGGGCGGGCGCTCGCTGGCCCCCAGGCCCTGCCCTGCAGGGTGAGGCCGGGGAGGCACGGCAGGCACGGGGGCAGCAAAGACACGCAGGTTTACAGCAGGGCTGGTCCCAGCGCCTCAGGAGCTGTTTCCCACTGTTTTGCCCTCAGCTCCCGCCACCCCCGAGGGTTTCCACAGCGCCGTCTCAGCGAGCCAGACCCTCTGCTCCGGGCTGCCGGGCCTCGTCTCTCGCGCTGCCCTCCCCTCCTCGCCAGCAGCTGCCGCCCGGCGCTTTCACCCTTTCCTGGAGATGCTTTCCCAGCGTGTGTTTGATATAGAGAGATTCCCTGCGCTGATATTCCACAGTTACATGAGAAAAAAGCTGAGCGGTAGATCTACCAGAGAAAGGTTTCCAAACAGGTCATCTAGCACAAGAACAGCAGTGTGCGCGGCTGTGCAGATCTGCCAGGAGATCTGCCATCACCTGCCTCCCTTCCCCGCCATGGGCACTGGCTGCCATCGCTTCATCTTCCTGCTCTTCAAGCCAGAACCGCCCCATCGATTCCAGCGAGGGTGTTGGGCCCAGGCCCTGGTCACTGGGGCTGTTGCTGGGCGGTTCACGCTCTCTTGGCCAGGCTGTTCTTGCGTGTCCTGATGACAAGGTGGTTACTGCTGGAGGAGAGCAAGTTCCTTGGAGTCTGCAGGGTTGTCCAGCGCTGCTCTGAGTTTGTGTGTCGCCTGAAGCCGCAATCCCAGCCCTGCAAGCACTGTGCTGTCCTGTTGCGTTAAACCAGGCCGTTAAGAAAGTGGGCTTTTTTCCTGCCTGGAGCAGAAAAGTGCAGAGGGCTGGAGAAGCTGGGAGAAGTTTCAATGTGCCTTCCTTTTCCACCTCTGTTTTACAGACTCGGGGGTGCTGTGGGGAAGTAGTTGCCTGCCAGAGTGCTGCAAGAGAAGAGAATCACCTCATCTCTCGTGCTTGTGTGTTGTTTCCAGCCACAGGCTCAAGATGTGAACCTTGAGCACGTTTGACTTGTACAGAGAGCACGAGGATGCCATGACCCCGGCAGGGCTGGCGTTTCAACAGTGCCAGTGGGACAGCTGCGTTACCGGGGTCTCCCATCAGCTCCTCAGTGAGAAATGGCCCGTGCGGGGGGCTGGGGAGCCGTGACGCAGCCCTGGGGGGAGGCACAGGGCTGGTGAACGAGCTGTGCCCGTGGGCTCCTGCTTGGTCCCGGCACTGGTCTGGGAGCTGTTACAGCACAGACTGGAGGAGGAAGCCAAGATGGCGGCGGTAGCGGGACGTCCCGACCCTCCCAACATGGCACCCGTCGCCATGGAGACGCCGCTCCCTCCCAAGATGGCGGCCGCGACGCGCCCCGACGCCCCCAAGATGGCGGTTGCCGTGGAGACGAGCGCCGACCCTCCCAAAATGGCGCCCGTAACTATGGAGACAGGCACCGACCCTCTCCAGATGGCGGTTGCCGTGGAAACGCGCGCCGATCCCCCAATATGGTGCCCGTAACCATGGAGACGCGCACCGACCCTCCCAAGATGGCGATGGGGCCGCGGCGCAGGAAGCTCCAGCCAATCGGGGCGCGTTTATTCCGGCGCCGGGGCCGCGTCCGGCAGAGGGGGCGGTGCCGAGAGCGCCAGCCGGGGCGGGCGCTTCCCGTTGACCAATAGGGAGAGTGGAGACGAGACCCGCACACCCTGGAACGAGAACGTCGCACCAGTAAACACTGGTTTGAACCAGTTTAAACCAGTGACCCCCAGAGCCCACCAGTTTGTCCCAGTATAACCCAGTCCCCCCCATAACCCTTCCAGTCCCCCCCAGTATAAACCAGTAACATCCCAGTATAAAACAGTGCCCACAAACCCCCTCCCAGTTCCCTCCCTCCCCTCGGTCCCCTGGGGCACTCCTGGGTCCCTCCCGAACACCTGAGTCCCCTCGAGGCACCGCGCACTTCCGGTCCCCGCTGGCAGCTCCACCCCACCGGGGCCGCACCAGGGACACTCAAAAAGACCCCTAATTCCCCACGAATTCCCTTGTTTTGCACAAAAATCCCCTTAAAATGCCCCCAAAATCTGATTAATTTCCTATAATTCCCCCTTATTTCTGTTAATTTAATTAAAAACGCCCCAAAAGCCCCTTAAATCGCCTCTAAATCAATTTAAGTTGCCCCCAAATCACTTTAATTACCCCGTTTTGCCCCAAACCGTCATTATGTCCCCCAAAACCCCCTTAAAATGCCCCAAACACATGCTCCATCTTTAAATACGCCCTCGAGGCCACGTCCACCGAAGCCCCGCCCCTCTCACCCGATTGGCCATCGTGGCGCGCAGCCACTCCATGAAGTCCAGCAGGTGGGCGTGGCGCCGCCGAGGCTCCGCCCACCTGGGCGCCAGCGCAGCTGCGAGGCTCAGCCCGTCCAGCGCTGCCCCGAAGCTCTCCTAGTATTGGAGGAGCTGCCAGAGAGCGCTGATTGGCTGCGGCACACAGCGGGCAGCTCCCCATTGGCTGCCATGCCTGCCACTCCGCGCTGCACCCGCCCTCTTTGGGGGAGAACGGGACTTATCCATGCCCCCGAGCAACGCCACACTCCCTAGCGACCCCTTTACCCGCTAGGAAAAGCCTTGGGGTCGCCTTAGCCACGCCCCCTAACAACCACCCCCCCATAGCAACCGGCAAGGCCTGAAGCAACCCTATAGGCCCAGACAGACCCGGGGGCCACACCCCCAGCAACACCATGTCCCCTAGGAACCCCAGGCCTATATAAGGACACCATAAGCACGCCCCTAGCAACGTCACGCCCCTAGCAACAGCCGTCTGGATGAGGATCCCGTGGCCACGCCCCTAGCAACACCACGCCCCCTGGCAACCACTCAGCAACCCCCTTAGCCACTAGCAATCACGTGGCCACTCCCCCTAGCAACCCCACCCCCCCATAGCAACCACCCAGGCCTGACTCGCCCCTACAGGCCCGAAGGCCCCAATAGCCTCATCTTTTTTCCGAACAAACCCGGTTTTTCCCCCAAAACCGCCCCCCAGCCCCACACGTATGGCCTGTGCGGAGGCTCCCAAGGCCCGCTGGGCGTCCTGGGGTTTCTGCCCCTCACAAAAGCAGCGCCATGTACATGTTGCTCAGCACGTCTATTGGGGAGGAGAGAGGGGTGAGAACCCCCCCTAAAAAAACAACTCCCAAATCCACCCAAATCCCCGCCGTGCACCCCAATGTCGCCCCAATGTCCGCAGATCCCATTAAACCCCCAAATCCCCCATTATACCCCCAAAATTCCAAATTAAACCCTCAAAATATTCCCCAAAAAAATCAACTCCCCCATTAGACCCCAACACTATTTCCTCACACTCCCATTAAAGCCACAAATCTACCCAAATCCTTCATGAAACCCCCAAATTTCTGCCCAAAGGGTTTGCGTTACGGTTAGGGGTTAGGATTGTTATGGATAGGGTTAAGATTAGCGCTAGGGTCTGAGTTAGGGGTTAGGGATAGGGTTAGGGTCATTAGGGTTAGGGATAGGGTTAGGGTTAGGGTTAGGGTCAGGGTTAGGGTCAGGGCCTTAGGGTTAGGGTTACGATTAGGCTTAGTGTTGTTATAGTTAGTTGTATTTTGCTTTTGTAAACTGTATCCAAGATTCTTGTCTTATCTTGAAATTTCACAGATGGTATACAAGGTTTTGTCTCTTAGTTTGAGAGTAGGGAATTAAAATGAGTTCTATTAGTTCTCAGTAAGTCCTTATCTTATCTTGAACGGAAAGGATGTGCATCCAAGAAACCTTGAGGATGTGCATCCAAGAAACCTGAGTATTTTATAATGAGTATAGGAATAGTGCGCATGTGCAGTGACAAAAGGTAAAAAGTTCACAAGTGAAGAAGACTCCTTACTTCATCCTGAAGACCCCCTGAACGACCACCAGAAGACACTGCGCATGTTTAGAGTAGTTCCAAGGGGTTGCAACTGATATTGTGAAATAATGATGTAATCTGATGAATATGCAAAACACACGTTGTAACCCTAATGAATATGTATGTAACCAAATTGTATAAATGTAGTGGAGTTTGAATCAGTGGTCGAAGCCAGCTTTGGGTGCGAACCCCTGGTTTCCCAGCGCTGAAATAAAAGCACCGCATATAACTACATCCGTGGTTATGTGTTCTGTTTGCTAACATTTTGGCGACCCAGATGGGACCTCGTGGGCATTGCTGAGGCGGATCGCGTCTGGATCCTGCTCCGGCTAGCACCGAGGTATTCTTGGGGAGCGCATCGGACGCGACCGACCCTCCGCTGCTCTCGACGGACCTCTGATTGGTAAGAAGGTGCTTTTATTATTATTTGGGTACCCAACATCTGGTTCCTGAATCCTGGTAGCCTGCCGGTCAGACGCGGCGAAAGCCACGCTCGGTTGGGCAGGGAGCTCCCGATCGGTAAAGCCTATAGGCGCCGTCCGTCAGACAGAGGGAAACCTCTGCAGGTTCGGCATTCTGAATCCTGGTTCCTGAATCCTGGTTATTGAATTTATTCCAGTCTGGTTCCTGAATCCTGGTCTCTGAATTTGTTCTGGTCTGGTTTCTGTATTTGTTCGTGTATTTGTTTCCTGTATTTGTTCCTGTATTTGGTCTGGTTCTTGTGTTTGTTTCTGTACTTGTTCTGGTCTGGTTCTGTTCCTCTATTTGTGTTTGTTTGTTGATATGTCCAATTCAAACGTATCGCCGTTAAATTATGATCTGTTTGCATATTTGAACTCAGTATTCGGTTTGTGTGTCTGAGCTCAGTATTTTAGTTCGTATGTTTATATTCGGTACCAAAAGAATTTGTTTGGGGAAATAATTACAAAATAAGAACCGGTTCTGTTACTAAAGTACCACCTTGCTCCCCCTTCAGATGCATCTGTACACATGAAAGTAAATTGAGTTAGCTGTATTGCAGTTAGTGTTGTTCTGTGGATAGACTGATTTGGATCTAAAATTAATGTCAGGAATTGATGCTTAATGTGCTGTTTATTGACATCTGTAAGAAGTTACAAAAGGTAGGAGCTGAGGGATGTAACTATTGTTCAGCTAATTGGAATTGCATATAAAGTTTATAATCACAGTAATTAAACGAAGAGAGAAAAAGGGCAAAAGGAGCCCAAAGCTGTGCCCGGCAGCTCCTCCTTGATAAGCTGCGGAAAAAAAAAAAAAAAAAAAAGGTGGAAAGCTGACTGTCTGCTAAAGCGGTGGAAAGGGGGGGAGCAGCGGCTGCTGGAGCTGCAGCTCCTCTCCTCCGGGCTCGCCGCCCGCGGGGGATGAAGCGCGGGGGGGATCATCAAACGTAATAGCACCCCTGCGGCAAGCAGTAGGAGGGGGGAGGACAAGCGTATGCCTCTCGGGGTAGCCTGACACCTGAAATGGTGCGAGCTCCCCTAGAGAAGTAATAGCAACTGAGGGCAACAGAAAGTAGAGAGGGCAACAGAAAGTAGAAATTTGGAAATGTTGTTAGATGAAGCTTGGAGAGTATTCAGGAACAGGGAAAAGGAAGATCGTTGAAAGGATAAGAAAGTATGGAACCAGTCTATGTTAAAGTTCCGTTTTCGCCAGGGGATTTAGTAACCTGAAAGCAAGCGGCTGGTCCTTATCGGGAAAATCCAGATAAGGTTGCAATAATTAAGATGATAATTAAAATGCAGAATTCTGATTGGGATGATTTACAAGTGATTTTGGATACATTAATGGACTCTACAGAAAAATATATAGTTATACAGGTTGCGAGAGATAAAGTGAGAGAAGATATTCGGAATGGGAGAGTAGAGGGTAACGCTGATGAGAACTTTCCAAAAGAATATCCCCGATGGAATTATAATACAGGAGGCAGGTTATGCCGTCTCTGGAGGTATCAGAATTGGTTATTGATTGGTGTTCAAACTGCCATGCCGAAGCAAATGAATTGGTCAAAATTGTATAATGTGAAGCAGGAAAGAATGGGTCTCCCTCAGCCTTTTTAGAAAGATTAAAAGAGGCTGCCAAAAGATATACGGATTTAGATATAGAAACGGAACAAGCAAAGACTCAGTTAGCTTTAATTTTCTTGGGACAGTCTCAAGATGACATTCGGAAGAAATTGCAGAAATTAGAAGATACACAATTAAGGGATTTGGACGTAATGTTAGAAACAGCTTGGAAAGTTTATAATTGTAGAGAAAAATAGCAGTCGAGACGTCACCAGCAAAATTTGTTGGCTTTGATCCAGGGACAAGGCAGGGGAGTAGGGGTCCAGGGTAGGGGAGCTGGAAATAGTCGAGGAGGAGGTCAGAGACGTGGTTCATGGAGTACCCAAGGAACTCCCTTAAGACCCCTTGTGAGGCTTGGCATAAATCAATGTGTTTATTGTAAGCAAGAAAGACACTGGAAGAATGAATGCCCGGTTAGGAACCCCGCGGGTCAGGTGTCCAATGCGACAGGAAATGCGGTACAAACAATGGTGTTGGGGGAATACAGTAATGACAGCTGACTATATGAAGGCATGAAAGTGAAAACTCAGAATAAGGAGCCCTTAGTGACAATACAAGTGGGAGACCGGGACGTAAGATTTTTAGTAGACACAGGGGCTACTTACTCTGTATTAAATTCCTTACAGGGGGCGGTAGGTCGCAGAGCTACAACAATTGTTGGTGCCACAGGGAAGGAGGAAGTACGGCCATTCCTGCAACCCTTGGATTTGTGTTTTGGAGAAAAGGAGCTAACCCACGAGTTTTTATATGTTCCACATATTGTCCAGTTTCTCTTTTAGGACGAGATTTGCTGACTAAATTAGATGCCATAATAACATTTGAGGATGGAGATTTGGTAATGAAAATTCCGGAGTCAAAGGTAGGACAAATTTTACTATTAAAAGAAAATCCAATTGTAAGGATGCCACAGGCAGTAGAAGATGCAGTGATCCCCACGGTATGGGAAACTGACATACCTGGGAAGTCAAAAGCAGCTAAACCTGTGAAAGTGGAGCTGAAGGAAGGTGCTAAACCAGTACGATTGAGGCAGTACCCATTGAAATTAGAAGCTAGATTAGGAATTGTATCTCTGATTGAGAAATTCTTGAAATATGGAGTTCTAGAAGAATGTGAATCAGAATACAATACTCCAATCTTTCCAGTAAAGAAACCTGATGGTAGCTATCGACTAGTTCAGGACTTACGAGCAATAAACCAAATCACTAAGGATATACATCCTGTAGTGGCAAATCCATATACCTTGTTAACATCTGTGAAAGAGGAATATAAATGGTTTACAGTTCTTGATTTAAAAGATGCCTTCTTCTGCATACCCCTTGACCAGGAAAGTAAAAAGCTATTCGCTTTCGAATGGGAAAATCCACACAACGGAAGAAAGGCCCAATTAACCTGGACACGCCTTCCACAAGGATTTAAGAATAGTCCGACTATCTTCGGAAATCAACTAGCCAAAGAACTTGAGGAGTGGACTACAAGAGGCCATATCGGAATTCCCCGACAATGGTATTTGTTGCTGCAATATGTAGATGATATTCTGATTGCTGCTGAGACCCAAGAACTTTGCATCCAGGTAACAACTGAAATATTGAATCAATTAGAAATGAATGGATATAAAGTGTCGAAAAATAAAGCTCAGATTGCATCCACGACTGTGATTTATCTAGGATGCGAGCTTTCTCAAGGACAGCGAAGACTAGGTATAAACCGTGTGCATGCTATCTGTGCTATCTCAGAACCGCGTAACCTACATGAATTAAGATCTTTTCTAGGAATGACAGGATGGTGCAGACTCTGGATCATGGACTATGGGCTTATTGCCAAACCTTTATATGAGGCACAGAAGAATAGGACGTTAGAGTGGGAAAGCCTCAACAAGAAGCTTTCCGAAAACTGAAACAAGCTTTAATAAATGCACCTGCTTTGGGCCTACCTGACTTAAGTAAAGACTTTCAGTTATTCGTTCATGAACGACAGAAACTTGCCCTAGGGGTATTAAACCCAACGGCTGGGATCCTGGAAAAGGCCCGTAGGTTATTTCTCTAAACAACTTGATCCGGTAAGTGCTGGATGGCCGGCGTGCTTGCGGGCGGTGGCTGCTACCGTGATATTAATCCGGGAAGTTCGAAAATTGACCATGGGGAAAAAGATTTAAGTATTTGTATCCCACATGGTGACAACAGTATTGGAACAAAAGGGGGGCCATTGGCTTTCCCCAAGCAGAATGATGAAATATCAGGCGATCCTGACAGAACAAGATGATGTTATTTTAAAACAACTAACCTAATGAATCCAGTTGTGTTTTTAAATGCAGAAACTGAAGAAGAGGATTTAGAACATGATTGTGTGTAGAGGTCATCGAATACACCCATGCAAGTTGTTCCGATCTGAAAGATATACCCCATTGGAAGAGATGGATTGGGATCTTTTTGCTGATGGCAGTAGTTTTGTGGAAAGCGGAGTGCGGTACGCAGGATATGCAATTACTACTGTCAAAACAGCACAGAAAGCTGAGTTGATTGCCCTAACTAGGGCACTGAAGCTCAGTGAGGACAAAAGGGTCAATACTTGGACTGATTCAAAATATGTGTTTGGTGTTGTTCATGTGCATGGAGCCCTCTGGAAAGAGTGTGGACTACTTTCCTCTCAAGGAACAAACATCAAGTACCAGAAGGAAATATTAAACTTGATTAATGTCGTTCAAAAGCCATCACGAGTTGCCATCATGCACTGTAAAGCTCATCAGAGTGGAACATCGAAAATTATTGAAGGAAATCGGCTCGCCGATCAGATAGCTCAATCAGTGGCACAACAAGTCTGGACAATGGTGGGTCTTGTCTCCCAGAAAGTAAGAGCAATTGATTTATTACCTTCAGAGGCACCTAAATATTCTACAGAAGACGAGAGATTGATAAATTTAGTAAAAGCCAGCAAGGATAATTCTGGGTGGTATGTAACAGTCTAATGAACAAATTGTGGTGCCATTTACTATCATGAGAGGAATACTCCAGACAGAACACCAGAAGTGTCATTGGGGTGCAGAAGCATTGGTAACATATCTGAGAAGATAGATTATCTCAGTCCAGATGTTAACAATGGCAAAGTCTATTACGGCTAAGTGTGAAATTTGCTTGAAAAATAATCCTGTAGTAAAAAGGAAAACAGAAATGGGGAAAATTAAGACAGGCATACAACCCAGGGATTACTGGCAAATAGATTATGCAGAACTCCCCAGAACTCGAGGGCTCAGATTTCTACTAGTTGGGGTAGATACCTTTTCAGGATGGCCGGAAGCTTTCCCTTGTCGCACCAACCAGGTGAAAGAAACTGTAAAATGGTTACTAAAGGAAATAATCCCTAGATTTGGGGTACCACTGGGAATATCATCTGATAGGGGACCACACTTTGCACAGGTAGTAAAAAAGGTCAGTGGATGTTTGGGAATTAAATGGGAATTACATACCCCATGGAGACCCCAGTGTAGTGGACAGGTGGAGAAAATGAATCAAACCCTAAAAAGGCAAATTAGCAAGATTTGTCAGGAAGCAAAAATTTAATGGCCTCAGGCCTTACCAATAGCATTGTTGCGTATTAGGATTAAACCTAGGAGCAGAGTGTCAGTAAGTCCATACGAAATTTTGTATGGCAAACCATATGAAGCACCCAATCCAAATCCAAGTGTACATGTAAAGGGTAATCAGGATCTATACAATTATGTATTATCTCTTGGCAGAACACTGAATCGACTCAGATCTGCACTAGTGTGGAATCGCCTGCTGGCGCTTGAGAATCCGGTACATGATATAGAACCTGGAGACACGGTGTATATAAGGACCTGGAATGAAGTACCCCTTAAAAGAGAAACAGATGTGGTGTCTGAGGAAGAAAGTGCCACTCTAGTCTACAAAGTCGCTGGGGAACAATTGAGTAGGTCACGAAGAGCTATAGGAGATGGTGAAGATGTGGGGATGCCACAAGTAGTGCAGAGTGTACAGAATCAGGCAGAGAATCTGATGATAGGACTAATTCGAGACTTTGCACTGACCCAAAATACCAGTAGCATCACTGCTTGCCTTCCCATCCCAAAATCAGCCGAAGACCCAGTACAGTAGGGAATGATATCTACGACCTTACTGGAAATAAACAAAACTGGTAAGATAGTGTGCAAGTCACATACTAAAATAGAGCAAGTGCCAACTGAACAATGGATAAAAACAGGACCCGAACCAGTGGAATTTAGAGGAAAGGTAGTTCTCAAAGAAAGTTGG
>NC_138673.1:252500-267500 GCF_964273445.1 Streptopelia decaocto
ATTGCAGCAGCTCTCCCCAGCAGCATCCCAGGACACGTGGGTGTGGGAAGGGCCCTGGCCAAGGGCAGGGGGACACCCGCTTCCTCTGCTCTTCCCCCCAATTCCTGCGGGCGTCCCTGGACCCATTGAGGACGAGACCTGCAGCGTGGGCCTGAGCCAGCAGCTGAGCCGGCAGAGAGCAGCTCTGCCCCCGTCTCCTGGGAGAAGGCTTTTCTCCTGCCTCAAACCGGGACTCTGCCCACACCAGCAGTTTTCACTGCTTCACCCCCAAACTGCGCTTCCCCCGTGCTGCCCTGGCCCGGCACTGCGGGCAGTCCCGCCTGCTCCTGGGGGAGTCGGGTCAGGGGAGGCTTTGGCGGGAAAGGCTGAGGGACCTCAGGGAGGGGGTGACATCGGGGAGGCTTGGGCGGGAAAGGCTGAGGTGCCTCAGGGAGGGGGGACCTCAGGGAGGCTGCAGTGGGCAATGCTGAGGTAGCTCAGGATGGGATGGCACTGAGGTTGGTTTCAAATGGAAATGCTGAGGTACCTTGAGAAATGGATGCTGGGCTGGGAACTATGAACACACCAGATTGGCTAAGAGAGTGTTCATGACAGAAATTTGTGCAGTAAAGTATTCCAGCAAAGAGAGGAAGAAGAGCCAAACTTAGATCAGGCCTCCTAGGACGCTTGCAGGTCTGGGGACAGAGATGACGAGGTTGTTAATCCGGTCCTAACTGTTTCTTTCTCTGTCCCTCTCTTGCAGCACCGGACTGAATGGAGGAGCAAGTGGACGGGAAGTTCCTGCGCCACACACAGATCACATTTATTACTCTCGCCCTCAGAGACCCGGAGATCCAAACCATTCCCATTGTGCCTTGAAGCAGCCTGTGCTCATGCGCTTCTCCCGGGGAGAAGGCGGAATGGCAGTAACTGGCCACGTTAAGCCACAGGGTGCACACTCTGCAGCTGTCAAGCCCAGTTCTGCGTTAGCTCACACCTGCGATTTTGCGCCGCACAGGCAGATTTGAGTTGTCGCTGGCTGTTGCAGCATTTGGCTTTGGTGAGGACAGCGTGTTTGTCAGCAGTTGGTGTAGGTGGAATCTTGAGGAGAAAGCGATATTTCCGTGCCAAAACTGGTTGGTGTTTGCATGGTATTGTGACGGTTGTTCCTGCAGGCGATCAGTGCTGGAGTATTATTGCAGGATGAGGGGATTTTGGAGGCTTGTCTGTGAGATGCACTAGAGGCAGCAGTTGAAAGCGAAAGGCTAAGATTTGGAGAGTTTGTCGGTGGGTTTGGGGCGGTTGTCAGCTGAAGAGTTGGCTGTTTGCAGGTGAGGTGTAGGCAGAGGGTGAAGCTGACTTTGCCTGGGCGGCGCAACTGGCTGGGTGTGCAGAGCTGAGGAGAGCGGGCTGCTGCGGGGGACCCTAAAGCCGGAGAACCAGCCGGCAGCTGCAGACGCTCCCGCTGCCGGGCAGGGCCGTGCAGGCCAGTGCCCTGGGGCACAGCGGCGTGACGTAGAAACCATGAGAAGGGGAGCGAGGAGGGGGAAGCATGGAGAGGCTTGCAGCACGAGTGGGAGAAGGAGGAAGAAGACTTACAGTGAACTTACACAAGCAATACCACAAATAAACTGTAACAACAGCCAGTAAAACAATTAACTCACATTCCTGACAAGCTGCTTGATTTTCAGGAAGGCAACACACAGGACGAAAGAAAAATTGCTGTGCTCCATAGCCTTTTCAAGGCGTTTTTGCATCACCCCTCTCCTAGAGAGGATATGTGAGAGGAGCTGCAGTACTGCTGCTTCTTCGTTAGATATATTCTGCCCCATCTCCTCTCGCTCCCGGCTGCTCACCTCTTCAGGTGTCCGTTGCACCGATGTCGGATCCTCTGCTTTCCCACAGCTCCACGAACTGCGTCCCGGTCCCGGTCCAGCCGCGCCGTATGCAGCCGGGGCTCGTCCCTCATCCAGCAGTCGTCTGCTCGCCGTCAATTCTCCATATGGATCACATCGGGGTTACCACTTGTGAGGGCAAAAATCACGGACTCCACACAATTCAATGTGAATTCAAGCTGAAGCCGTTTATTGCTTGTTACGTGTCCATCCTCTCTGCTGCCCACCCTGGAAATCCCTAGAAATCTCTACCAACCCACAAAAGGAGCAGCTTTGCTGCTGTTCAGATCGGCCAGCCAGGTGAACACGGGGCTCGGGGACACACCACAGGGCAACAGGGAGGTCCTGAGGGGACATGAGGGCAAAGGGGGGTCTGGAGGCACCCGAGAGCACCCAGGTGCCCAGGGCTGAGCTGGCCTGTGCCTCCCCAGGCGCAGGGTCACAGCAGGGCCCTTTGTGACCTCACTCTGTGACACCCACTGCCCTGCGTGTGCTCAGCGCAGCCGTGGGCCCAGCCCACACTGTCCGACAGGACGGTGACGGGACAGGGCGTGAGCACGGAGCTGGCGAAAGCCCCGAGCGTAGCCCCAGTCTTTTGGAGAATCCTAGAATCATTTTGGTTGGAAGCGACCCTACAGATCATTGCGTCCGACCATCCCCTATCTCTAGCTGCCCTCAGCAGACTCTGGCTGTGGAGTCCCTGAGCACAGCCCACATCTTTCCCCACTGCCCCAGGCAGACCTGCGGCACCGAGGGATTTTGCCGAACGTTCTCCCTTCCTTCCCTTCATCCCACAGGATGGGAGAGAGACGCCCCAGGCGTCGCAGGGTGAGCTGGGCAGGCGGTCCCCCTGTCATCATCGGGGAGGCCTGGGAGGAGAGACCCCCCAGCCCTCCTGGGGGGGCCTTGGAGGAGAGACCCCCCAGGCGTCGCAGGGTGACCTTTGCAGACGGTCCCCCTGTCATCATCGGGGACGCCTGGGAGGAGAGACCCCCCAGGCGTCGCAGGGTGACCTTTGCAGACGGTCCCCCTGTCATCATCGGGGAGGCCTGGGAGGAGAGACCGCCCAGCCCTCCCAGGGTGGCCTGGGAGGAGAGACCGCCCAGCCCTCCTGGGGGGTCCTTGGAGGAGGTTTGGGATCCCCAGGAGGACAGCCCTCCACAGGAGCCCTCTGAGACGTCCCTGATCTGGCACCTGGAGATCGGTGAGTGAGGGGCGCTGATTGTCTGGGCAGGGTGGGCCCCAGAGATCGTTCCCCACTCGACACCAGCGTCACGGTTCCCCACACGCTGGCAGGGGGTTCCATGGCTGGGGATTATGCTGCCTGAAGCCCAGGGCTGCTCCGAGCTGGGAGCCGGCCCCAGCACAGCCTCTGCGGGCAGAGGGGACCCAGCTCCTGCTGCAGGGCACGGGCAGCGAGAGGCAGCTGGGCGGACAGGAGGCAGCCGTGCTGCGGGACGGGGACCTTTCCTGCCCGTCTGAAGCGAGTTCCTCACCCGCTGCACCGGGCGCTTTCCCCGTCCTGCCTGGCTCCAGCATCGCAGCCCGTCTGCCGGGCACCCTGCAGCCCTGACACGCACGGGGAGACTGTGCCGGGACAGCGGGCGTGCGGCTGGACGGGGGGCAGAGCTCCTTCTGCTCTGTCCTGCCTGCAAACCTCTCTGCAGCCCTCCCTGCTCTCCCCCTTTATTAGATGCCACCTGGTTGCCGGTGTATGAATTTGCAAAGGGACACGTGGACTTCATCACGGCCTTTGTCAGAAACCCAGAAAAGGTAACCGCAGCCGCTTTAAAGGCGGCTGTGCTGGCGGCTGCTGACAGGGGCTCTGCTGCGGGTGCTGGAGGGTGCTGGCTGGGCAGAGCTGCTGCTCCCAGGTCTCCACATGGCACTGCACCCCCATGCTGCGGTGCCCACTGCTCGTGTGTCCTGATTCTCACACTCCCTGTTTGCCTCTCTGCTCCCTGGCTCTAGGAGGAGAGCCAGAAGATGCAGTTTCTGCAGAGCATCTGTGCCCTGTGTGACACCAGCAGGGGCTCCGGCTTGTCCCTGGGCCTAGATCTCTTCTGCCAGATATTCCAGCTGGCAGACAAAATCAAGGTGAGGGGATACCCAGCGGCTCTGGGGAAGGGCTTGAGGCCCCTGACACTGGCACCCAGTGAGGACATTGTTGGGCAGGGCCAGGGGCTGGTGGCACTGGGTCCCATCCGGCTGTGCTCTGCAGGTGCTGCTGGAAGAGGAGCCCAGGGACCAACTGCGCACGGCGCTGCGGCAGATCGCCATGCGTGCCATTGCTGAATTGAGGTACCTGTCCATCCCTCCCGGGGACCCCTGCCCCGAGCCCCGTGTCCACCTGTACGAGGCCTCCACGCACTGCTCCCAGCACCAGTGTCTGACTGGCCCGTCTCTCTTTGCAGCCTAGTGGAGATGGTGCTGGAGGGCAAGGAGACAAGCCTCCTCGAAGCCTGCTTCTCCAGCATCTTCTTGCTTCCTCCAGAAGAGGAAATGCAGGGCCTGGACTGTGACCTCTACCATGTGGTAAGTGCTGGGAGAGCTACAGGAGCCCCCAGTCCCTCTGGGCTGCTCATCAGCCAACCTGCGCTGTGATATGACCAGAGATCCAAGCAGGGCAGGGTCTCAGTTCTGCTGTCCCACCCTCATCCCTCGGTCCCCTGCCTGCGGGCCTGGCCATGTCCAGTGCTGCAGGTTGCTCTGCCCGCAGCAGATTATTTGTCCCTGGGTCTCTCCCAGGCACAGCGAAGCAGCGCGGGAGTCGTCCCTCAGTGCTGGGAGTTCAGATCAGTCCCCTGGGGGTGAGAGGGATGGCAGGAAACACAACCACAACTCCTTGTCTTCTTGCAGACCATGCAAACCATGGACAACATGCTAACTAGGCTGGTGCTCCGGTGTCGTGTCTCCAGAGTCAGCAAGCTGCTGCACAATATCTTCCAGGTCTGGGTGTGCAAAGTCTGGGCTTCGCAAGGGCTGTTCCTCACCCTGGGGGACGGGGTGTCCACTCTGGAGGTGACAGTCCCACCCCGTGCCGTGCAGAGAGCGCTGCCAGGCGGGTGCCCACCTCCCCGGGGAACCAGGGGCTGCCCTCCAGGCTCTTCCGCAGCACAGTGGCCGCAGAGGGTGGCATCTGCCTTCCTGCCTGGCCACAGGGCTGGCCTGGGGCTTGTGCCCCAAGCCTGCCAGGGACCCCAGGGCAAGAACCTCACTACAGGCTTTGTGCAAGACCAGGGGAAGCCTTAATGGACTGGGCCAGTCCAGCCCAGGACTTGAGCTTCTGCTGGAGCGGTGGCTGCTCCCAGGGCTCTCCAGCAGCTTGTCTCTCCCCAGATGCTTATGACCTTCACCAGCTCCAGCAGAGCATGTGTGCAGGAGAGGGCTATGGGCAGGATCGCTATGCTGAGCCATTTACTGTCCAACTTAGTGGAGGTAAGGACCAGGCACACCCTGCTCTGCCAGGACCCAGCTCTGCCCCAGTCCTGTGTCGGCTGGGACTGCCCAAGGAGCCCAGGGGGAGCCCAGGTCTGGCAGCTCTGCCTGTGTGGGGCTGTTCAGGGAGATGGGGCCCACAGGGCCCTGCAAAGCTCTGACCTGCCTGCATCCAGCCCTGGGCACACCCTTGGGTTCAGGGCTTTATCCCCAGGTGCCCTCAACCCTTCTGTTCTTCCTCCTCCCTTGCCCAGGCTGATCCCAATGAGGACAGACACGCCTCCTACGCATCGATCCACATCCCAATCCTCGGACAGCTGCTGGGACATCTTGTCCTGCTCCTGTCATCCAGGGGAGAAGAGATCAGATATTTGGCTTTGGATGCTCTTTATTCCCTCTTCAAAGTCAAGTATCAGCAACACTGTAAGAGAAGCTGTGGCGGGATGAATCCCCCTGCACACCAACATCACCCAATACCTCTGCTAATCTTCCTGAGCATTGCAATGAATGGTTCTCCTGCTTGCTGGAGACACCATCATGTCACCAGCCCTGGCCCTGCTCCTGACCCCCACGCTCTGTCCCAGGCTGGTGATGGTCCCGTGTAGCTGAGCTGCTCCTCAGGAGCATCTTCCCATCTCCCCCGAGGGGCCCGTATCCCTGCCCCGCAGCACTGCAGCCATGCGAGCCGTCCCCCACGTCACCGTTATTCCAGCCATGGCGGACTGAACTGTGGGACTGCATGCAGAGCTCTAGGGCCTTGGAGTTTCCAGGGCCAGGAGCATTCGCACACGTACAGTGGAGGCGGGTCAGCCCTTCCGTGGCCCCGCTCTCCACCACCTCCTCCCCAGACCCTGGGTCATCATCTCCCTCCTCAGCCACTCCAAGTTCACAGCTCTTTCCAATGCTGGGGAAGCTGCTGTGTCTTACCCACTCTTCTGCGTTTGCCCCGCTCTTTAGGTGCCACACTGCCAGAGAAGAACGCACAGCTCCAAGGGGATTGGGAAGCCAAGGCCACCTCCCTGCGCTCTTCGCCCAGCACCACTCACGTTGCCATGGTAACAAGCTCCCCCCTTGCTGGCCCTCCTGGCTGTGGCACCAGCAGCGGACTTGTGAGAGCAAAGGCCTCCACAATCAGGGGGCTGGCGTGGCCTCCCTGTCCCTGCTGAGAGGGTTCCTGCTGTCCCCGAGCAGGGACGATGCGAGGGCTGCTCTCCAGTGTCCCAGCAGCAGCCCCAGTCCTGCTGGCCACCAGCAAGCCCTGGTTCACGGCAGGGCCAGCACGCTGCGCAATGACCGCAACCCTCCTCCCTCTCCCGGGCCTCTCTTCTCCTCCTCCCCAGCAGTCACTGCCGCCCCTGCTGCCAGCTTTGCTGCGGGCACTGCCGCAGCACCGCCGGGTGGCTCTGCAGGGCTGCGGGCACTGCCCGGCTACGCAGCAGCACCGGGGCACTCGGTGTGACTTGGCTTTGCTGCCTCCCTTCCTCCCTTAGCTCTTTGAAGAATACCTCCAGCCTCCCGAGAGGACAGACATGGTCCTGGTGTTCATCGAGGCCATGAGCGACTCCAGCACCTTTGACAAGGCGATGGCCAGAAACCCACTGGACGTGGTCACGGGAAACCCTAAACTCTGGCTGGTGGATGTAAGTGGCCTGTGGTTGGATCGCCCTGTCCTTCAGCCCTGTCAGGCCTTGTTCCTCCCTCCATCCCTCTCTTCCTCCCCACCCCTGGTGTCTCGGGCACCTGAAGTCACCTGAAGGCGGCAGAGAGGGACGGAAAGGGCAGCTGAGGAAATGGCTGCACTCCAGTGGCAGCACCATCCTCACCTGTGTCCCCTCCAGGTGCCAAAGATCACGAGCTGCATCCACAAAAACCTGGAGAGCATCAGCACGACAGCAGCCCGGCAGGGTGTGGAGTCCCTGCTTCTGCTGATGGCCAACAGGAGCCCTGGGGAGGTGGTGTCGACGCTGCTGACAATCGCTCCACCAGGAGACAGGTACTGGCCCCAAAAGCCATGAGGCCTTGTTCCCTGTGGGGAGAGGGGCCCGGAGACGCTCTGGCTGCCAGCGCCAAGGAATCCTGCAGGACACCCCCGAGGAGCAGGACCCTCCATCCCACCACGCTTTCCAGCGCTGGGGTCAGCCAGGCCCGCAGCAGCCACAGCTGAGCGAGCCAGCCCAGAGCCCCCCACTGCGCTCCTGCCAGCCCCACGGGAGCACCAGCTCAGCCTCTGCTGCTGCCCAGGGCATCCCAGGCGTCCTGCAGCGCGGAGCCGGACACGCTGCTGTGGCCCAGGCTGCCCTGCTGACAGAGCGCTCTCTTGCAGCACTGCCCTGGCACTGTGGGAGGTGATGTTCTCCGTGCCCCAGACCCTGCTGAGCGTTTCCAATGAGCTGCTCATCCAACTCCAGGACAGGCTCTTCTGCACACACCCGGAGGACCACTGCCTTGTTAGAACGGCTGTGAGTGACCGGAAAAACACCCTGGTGCCCTTGGCCTGGCGCTGGGGTGCCTGCTCCAAAGGCCCTTCCTGCCATGGTGGGGCCTGGTGGCTGCCTGGGGAGCTCTCCACACACGGACCTCGTCCCAAAAGGGCAACTCTCTTCTTCATACAGGCAAGGAAAATGAAGGTCATGCTGCCAGACCTGATGCGGGTCCTCCAGAACGGCAATAAGGCCATCACGATCGAGGCTCTGCCCATCTTCAGAACCATGATGGCTCACCTGAAGAGGAAGGAGGCCAGTCCCATTGCCGTGCCGCTGGCAAAATTTCTCCTGCCCTTCTTTGATGACGTAAGGCTGATGTATAAGCCTGAGCCCCACGGGTGGGCACTGGACAATGACAGCTGCCCTTCAGCCCAGCCACTCAAAGCAGGGGCTTCTCTCCTTTCTCCCCGGGGCTCTTGTGGGATGGTTTCTGCGTTCTGCAGCCCAGCCCAGCTTCTCCCTGCCAGCTGCTCCCACAGCTCCTCCCCACCATGGCTGCTGAGGCTGCTGGGGGATGCTGGGGCGGCGCTTTGAGGCACAGGCACTGACTGAGCAAGTCTCTTGAGCGTCCCTTCACGCACCCAGGGCCGCAGATCTGGCCACAACTGCAGTGTGCACAATGCCGCCCTGGAGCGTCTCCCCTCCCATCAGCCATGCAGGAGCTTCTGCTCCCCGTGGGCAGAGAGCTGCTGGTGCTCAGGTCCTACTGTGCTGCTCCCTCCCAGGAGCTGAGCCAGCTGAGAGAGTGCTCCATCAGCCTCTTCAGAGACTTGATGAAGATGGATGTGCGGAACGACAAGAGGGAGATGAAGAACACAGCGCGACTTGGCCTGCTCCCTCTCTTCTTCCACATGAGTGACCAAGTGCAGAGCGTGGCCAAGGTACAGATTTCAAAGCCGAGCAGTGATGCAGGGAAGAGACCCCTGGGCGTTTGGGCCAGGGCATGTCCCCGCTCCCTAAGGGCAGAATCACCCCAGGAACAAAGCCCAGAGCAGGGGGACACCAGGTCTCCTGCCCCAGACAGTGCTGCCATCTCCCAGCTTCTGCTGTTCCACAGGTTGCCAGGGAAGCCCTCCTGGGTGCCGCAGAGCTGCTCAGGTGGAAACAGCTCCAACGCCTGGTGCAGACAGAGCAGACATGGCGGATTGGACAGAGCTTGGTGAGGACAACCCCCAAGGCCCAGGGCCCAGGCTGGACGGGGCTGCCCCACATGTCCGTGCTGTGGGCTCTGCAGATGTGCCTCACCTGTCCTGCTGCAGCCCCGAGCTGCATCCTTGTTCCCTGTGCTCAAGAACAGAGCCCCCAGGGGCTCTTCCCTCTTCCCTGCAGCCAGCGGGAGGGAGGGCTCTCAGCACCCCTGGGACCCTCGGCCTGTGTCTCTCTCTCAGCCCCACAGGGCTCCTGGCTGGAACACGGGGATGGCCGGGGCGGAGGGAAGGGGAATGTGTGTTGTTGTGGGGAGGGACTGGTCCGGCCAGCTGGGGAGGGACAGTGACGTGCTCACACCCTTGTGCTCTCTCCAGCTGGAGCGGGACAGGAGCAGAGCTCAGGAGCTCTTGAGTCAGAGCCTGCCGTACCTGAGGGATGCTCAGGCCAGCTTGCGAGAGGCGGCCGTGAGGTTCATCGGTGAGTCACAGCCCCCGGGTCCCTCTTTCGGCAGCCTGGCCCCAGTCCCCACCGCTGCCCTGGCACAAGGAGCAGCCCTGTGGCTGCCAGAGCCCCGGCTGCCCCGGGCAGGGCCTTGGCCTCCCCTCCCAGCCCTGCCCACGCAGGTGGCCTTGGTGGCCGCCTTGCCCGGTCCCACCATCTCGGCTCCTGCCCTCCCCTGGGGTCAGCCCTGATGAGGGGAGGGAGCAGGGGCTGACGAGCTCTGTGCCCAGGGCTGGCTGCGCGGCCCCTGAGGGACCGAAGGGAGGAGGAGGAGCTGGCTGAGATCTGCAGCGGTGAGTAGGGAGCGTGGTCGGGAGGGGATGCCTGGGGGTCTCTGCAGACGTGGGAGCTCATCTGGGGTCTGCTTCTCTCCCTTGCAGCCCTTCAGCCCTTGGAGTGGGACAGCGAACCCTCCATCCGCTCCCTGGCAGCTCAGACCATCCGCATCCTGAGCAACCCAAGGGAGCAGCCACGATCGCGATGGGCCCTGCGAGGCCTGTGCTGCTGGCGCCGCTGAGCCCGGCGGAGGTGCAGCTCTCCTCGGGAGGAGGGCTGGAGTTTAATAAAGCTGGAGGAGAATGCCAAAGCCCTGGTGTCCTTCAGATGTGCAGCGCCCTGAGCGTGCTGAGCAGACGGTGTCGTTCCCGGGCTCTCCCGCTGCCGCGGGACGTCTGTCCCTCAGCACAGCCTGGTTCCAGGCGTAGTCACGGTGCCGGCGGGCGGGCGCTCGCTGGCCCCCAGGCCCTGCCCTGCAGGGTGAGGCCGGGGAGGCATTGGCCGTGCGGGCACGGCAGGCACGGGGGCAGCAAAGACACGCAGGTTTACAGCAGGGCTGGTCCCAGCGCCTCAGGAGCTGTTTCCCACTGTTTTGCCCTCAGCTCCCGCCACCCCCGAGGGTTTCCACAGCGCCGTCTCAGCGAGCCAGACCCTCTGCTCCGGGCTGCCGGGCCTCGTCTCTCGCGCTGCCCTCCCCTCCTCGCCAGCAGCTGCCGCCCGGCGCTTTCACCCTTTCCTGGAGATGCTTTCCCAGCGTGTGTTTGATATAGAGAGATTCCCTGCGCTGATATTCCACAGTTACATGAGAAAAAAGCTGAGCGGTAGATCTACCAGAGAAAGGTTTCCAAACAGGTCATTTAGCACAAGAACAGCAGTGTGCGCGGCTGTGCAGAGCACGGCTGTGCTGTTTGTAGGAAAGGTTCCGCATGCATCTACTTGCACAGTCCTGCATTTCTCATGTGGACAGATGCAAGGTAGCTCAGCTAGTAGAGGAACAAAGACAGTCGTAGGCAGTACTGAATGCTGCCCCACGGTACTTGTCTGCCATGGCAAATGCTTCACAGTGGCCCGAGGAAAGACTCTTAACAATCGATCTACAAGAGAAAGGAAACAGACCATGGCATGACACAAAAGAACAGCAGAGCATCTCTTCACAACCTTGTCCCTGATATAGAAGCTGAGGACAAACACTTGTGTCCTTGTGTGACAGCAAGTGCCCGACAGAGCCCGACTGAGCTCCATAGGTCCCAAAGGAGCCCGACAGAACCTGCCAATGTCAGACAGTCTTGGCCAGGCCTTGTCAGACCCTGGCGCTCTCAGTCGAGCTTTGTTGAGCTCTCCTGGATTCTGTAGGGCTTTGTAGGGCTCTGATGAACCCTGTCGGGCTCTGTCGAGCTCTGCTGAGCCCTGTCAGGCCCTCTCGGTCCTTGTTGGGCTCTCTTGGGCCTTGTCAAGCTTTTTTGGGCTCTGTGGGGCTAAGTTGGACTCAGTCAGTTCCTGTCAGATTTTGTTTGGCTCTTTCCAGTACTGTCTGGCCCTGTCAGGCTCTGTGGAGATCTGTAAGGCTCTGCCAAGCCGTGTTAGGTCCTGTCAGGCTCTGTAATGCTTTGTTAAGCTCTTTTTGCATCCGTCGCACTTTGTCAGCCTCTGTTAGGTCCTGCTGTGCTCTATCATTCTCTATCATGCGCTGTCGGGATTCGTCAAACCCTTTTGAGCTCTGTCGAGCTCTGTCGGGCTCTGTTAGGCTTTGTCATGCACCATAAGTGCTCCAAAGACTGGGCGCACTTGCGATGCTTGTATTCACAGAATTATTGCATATTCATTACAATTTGGGGGAACTTGGAACATACAACGCAGCTGTAGTAAGAAAGAATTGCATATACCTGGCGGAGCGTGATGTCAATTCTTTCACGGTCTTTGCTGCCATCTAGTGTCTATTGAGGGCATGCACTAGAACACACATGTGGTGGGTACCTGCAGACATGTGCCTGTTCCTGGATGGCCCTGTGCTTGAAAGCATTTGTGCCTAGAAATGCTCGTCTGTCCACCTGCGTGTGCCTTGAGGTGGGCTCCATTCATGTTTTAGTTTGGTTGCGTGTACCGCTGTGCTCTTTGTTGGAAAAGCTCTGCGTATATCTAGTTGCACAGTCCTGCATTTCTCATGCGGACAGATGCAAGGGAGCTCTGCTACTAAGGGAACAAAGTCGCAGGCAGCACCGAATGCTGCTCCACGGCACTTCTCTGCCATGGCAAATGCTTCACAGTGGCCTGAGGAAAGATGCTCAGCAATCGATGTACAAGAGAAAGGAGACTGACCATGCCATAATGCAAAAGAACAGCAGAGCATCTCTGCACAAGCTTGTCCCTGATATAGAAGCTGAGGACAAACACTTGTGTGCTTGTGTGAGAGCATGTGTCTTTCCTGTAAGTGTCTGATTGTTTGGCACAGTTACATGTGGAGAATGCCAAAGCCCTGGTGTTTTTCAGATGTGCAGCGCCCTGAGCGTGCTGAGCAGACGGTGTCGTTCCCGGGCTCTCCCGCTGCCGCGGGACGTCTGTCCCTCAGCACAGCCTGGTTCCAGGCGTAGTCACGGTGCCGGCGGGCGGGCGCTCGCTGGCCCCCAGGCCCTGCCCTGCAGGGTGAGGCCGGGGAGGCATTGGCCGTGCGGGCACGGCAGGCACGGGGGCAGCAAAGACACGCAGGTTTACAGCAGGGCTGGTCCCAGCGCCTCAGGAGCTGTTTCCCACTGTTTTGCCCTCAGCTCCCGCCACCCCCGAGGGTTTCCACAGCGCCGTCTCAGCGAGCCAGACCCTCTGCTCCGGGCTGCCGGGCCTCGTCTCTCGCGCTGCCCTCCCCTCCTCGCCAGCAGCTGCCGCCCGGCGCTTTCACCCTTTCCTGGAGATGCTTTCCCAGCGTGTGTTTGATATAGAGAGATTCCCTGCGCTGATATTCCACAGTTACATGAGAAAAAAGCTGAGCGGTAGATCTACCAGAGAAAGGTTTCCAAACAGGTCATCTAGCACAAGAACAGCAGTGTGCGCGGCTGTGCAGATCTGCCAGGAGATCTGCCATCACCTGCCTCCCTTCCCCGCCATGGGCACTGGCTGCCATCGCTTCATCTTCCTGCTCTTCAAGCCAGAACCGCCCCATCGATTCCAGCGAGGGTGTTGGGCCCAGGCCCTGGTCACTGGGGCTGTTGCTGGGCGGTTCACGCTCTCTTGGCCAGGCTGTTCTTGCGTGTCCTGATGACAAGGTGGTTACTGCTGGAGGAGAGCAAGTTCCTTGGAGTCTGCAGGGTTGTCCAGCGCTGCTCTGAGTTTGTGTGTCGCCTGAAGCCGCAATCCCAGCCCTGCAAGCACTGTGCTGTCCTGTTGCGTTAAACCAGGCCGTTAAGAAAGTGGGCTTTTTTCCTGCCTGGAGCAGAAAAGTGCAGAGGGCTGGAGAAGCTGGGAGAAGTTTCAATGTGCCTTCCTTTTCCACCTCTGTTTTACAGACTCGGGGGTGCTGTGGGGAAGTAGTTGCCTGCCAGAGTGCTGCAAGAGAAGAGAATCACCTCATCTCTCGTGCTTGTGTGTTGTGTCCAGCCACAGGCTCAAGATGTGAACCTTGAGCACGTTTGACTTGTACAGAGAGCACGAGGATGCCATGACCCCGGCAGGGCTGGCGTTTCAACAGTGCCAGTGGGACAGCTGCGTTACCGGGGTCTCCCATCAGCTCCTCAGTGAGAAATGGCCCGTGCGGGGGGCTGGGGAGCCGTGACGCAGCCCTGGGGGGAGGCACAGGGCTGGTGAACGAGCTGTGCCCGTGGGCTCCTGCTTGGTCCCGGCACTGGTCTGGGAGCTGTTACAGCACAGACTGGAGGAGGAAGCCAAGATGGCGGCGGTAGCGGGACGTCCCGACCCTCCCAACATGGCACCCGTCGCCATGGAGACGCCGCTCCCTTCCAAGATGGCGCCCGTAACTATGGAGACAGGCACCGACCCTCTCCAGATGGCGGTTGCCGTGGAAACGCGCGCCGACCCCCCCCAATATGGTGCCCGTAACCATGGAGACGCGCACCGACCCTCCCAAGATGGCGATGGGGCCGCGGCGCAGGAAGCTCCAGCCAATCGGGGCGCGTTTATTCCGGCGCCGGGGCCGCGTCCGGCAGAGGGGGCGGTGCCGAGAGCGCCAGCCGGGGCGGGCGCTTCCCGTTGACCAATAGGGAGAGTGGAGACGAGACCCGCACACCCTGGAACGAGAACGTCGCACCAGTAAACACTGGTTTGAACCAGTTTAAACCAGTGACCCCCAGAGCCCACCAGTTTGTCCCAGTATAACCCAGTCCCCCCCATAACCCCTCCAGTCCCCCCCAGTATAAACCAGTAACATCCCAGTATAAAACAGTGCCCACAAACCCCCTCCCAGTTCCCTCCCTCCCCTCGCTCCCTTGGGGCACTCCTGGGTCCCTCCCGAACACCTGAGTCCCCTCGAGGCACCGCCCACTTCCGGTCCCCGCTGGCAGCTCCACCCCACTGGGGCCGCACCAGGGACACTCAAAAAAACCCCTTATTCCCCACGAATTCCCTTGTTTTGCACAAAAATCCCCTTAAAATGCCCCCAAAATCTGATTAATTTCCTATAATTCCCCCTTATTTCTGTTAATTTAATTAAAAACGCCCCAAAAGCCCCTTAAATCGCCTCTAAATCAATTTAAGTTGCCCCCAAATCACTTTAATTACCCCGTTTTTCCCCAAACCGTCATTATGTCCCCCAAAACCCCCTTAAAACGCCCCAAACACATGCTCCATCTTTAAATACGCCCTCGAGGCCACGCCCACCGAAGCCCCGCCCCTCTCACCCGATTGGCCATCGTGGCGCGCAGCCACTCCATGAAGTCCAGCAGGTGGGCGTGGCGCCGCCGAGGCTCCGCCCACCTATGCGCCAGCGCAGCTGCGAGGCTCAGCCCGTCCAGCGCTGCCCCGAAGCTCTCCTAGTATTGGAGGAGCTGCCGGAGAGCGCTGATTGGCTGCGGCACACAGCGGGCAGCTCCCCATTGGCTGCCATGCCTGCCACTCCGTGCTGCACCCGCCCCCCTCCATTTTTGATGCTAATGGTCCAAACGCGGTGGCCACGCCCCCCGACCCGCCCCTGCCGGCTTCCCATTGGCTCACCGTGGCGTGGTTGAGGTGCAGGTCGACATTGTTGCGGCTTTGGGGTCCAACCGCTCCTCTTTGGGGGAGAACGGGACTAATCCATGCCCCCGAGCAACGCCACGCTCCCTAGCGACCCCTTTACC
>NC_138673.1:277500-297500 GCF_964273445.1 Streptopelia decaocto
AGGGTTAGGGTTAGGGCCTTAGAGTTAGGGTTAGGGTCGTTAGGGTTAGGGTTAGGGTTAGGGTTAGGGTTAGGGTTAGGGTCATTAGGGTTAGGGTTAGGGTCATTAGGGTTAGGGTTAGGGTTAGGGTTAGGGTTAGGGTAATTAGGGTTAGGGTTAGGGTTAGGGTTAGGGTTAGGGTTAGGGGTTAGGGTTAGGGCCTTAGTGTCAGGGTTAGGGTTTAGTGGTTATGGTTATAATTAGGGTTAGGGTCAGGGACAGGGTCAGGGTTAGGTTTAGGGTTAGGGGTTAGGATTAGGGTTAGGGTCAGGGTTAGGGTTAGGGTTAGGGTTAGGGTTAGGGTTAGGGGTTAGGGTTAGGGTTAGGGTTAGGGCCTTAGAGTTAGGGTTAGGGTCGTTAGGATTAGCGTCAGGGTTAGGGTTAGGGTTAGGGTTAGGGTTAGGGTTAGGGGTTATTGTTAGTGTTAGGGTTAGGGTTAGGGGTTATGGTTAGGGGTTACGGTTAGGATTAGGGCTTAGGGTTAGGGTTAGGGTTAGGATTAGGGTTAGGGTTAGGGTGAGGGTCATGGTCAGGGTTAGGGTTAGGGTCATTGTCAGGGTTAGGGTTAGGGTTAGTGTTAGGGTCAGGGTCAGGGTCAGGATTTGGTTTAGGATTAGGGTTAGGGTTAGGTCAGGGTTAGGTTTATGGTTAGGGATAGGGGTTAGGGTTAGGGTTAGGGGTTAGGGTTAGGGTTAGGGTTAGGGTAAGGTTAGGGTTAGGGTTAGGTTTAGGGTTAGGGTTAAGGTTAGGGTTAGGGTCAGGGTCAGGGTTAGGGTTAGGGTTAGTGTTAGGGTAAGGGTCAGGATTAGGTTTAGGGTTAGGGTTAGGTTAGGGTTAGGGTTAGGGTTAGGGTTAGGTTTAGGTGTTATGGTTAGGGTTAGGGTTAGGGGTTAGGGTTAGGGTTAGGGTTAGGGTTAGGGTTATTAGGGTCAAGGTTAGGGTTAGGGTCATTAGGGTTATGGTATAGGGTTAGGGTTAGGGGTTAGGGTTAGGGTTAGGGTCATTAGGGTCAGGGTTAGGTTTAGGGTCATTAGGGTTAGGGTTATGGTTAGGGTTAGGGTTAGGGTTATTAGGGTCAAGGTTAGGGTTAGGGTCATTAGGGTTAGGGTTAGGGTTAGGGGTTATGGTTAGGGTTAGGGTTAGAGTTAGGGTTAGGTTTAGGGCTTAGGGTTAGGGTTAGGGTTAGGGTTAGGGGTTAGAGTTAGGGTTAGGGTCATATAGGATTAGGGTTAGGGTTAGGGTTAGGGCCTTAGGGTTAGGTTTAGGGTTAGGGTCATTAGGGTTAGGGTCAGGGTTAGGGTTAGGGTTAAGGTTAGGGTTAGGGGTTAGGGTTAGGGTTTAGGGTTAGGTTTAGTATTAGGGGTTAGGGTTAGGATTAGGGTTAGGGTTAGGGTTAGGGTTAGGGTTAGGGTTAGAGTTAAGTTTAGGGTTAGGGTCAGGGTTAGGGTTACGGTTAGGGGTTAGGGATTAGGGTTAGGATTAGGATTAGGGTTAGGGCCATAGGGTTAGGGTTAGGGTTAGGGTTCGGTTAGGGTTAGGGTTAGGGTTAGGGTTAGGGTTAGGGTTAGGGTCAGGATTAGGTTTAGGGTTAGGGTTAGGGTTAGGTTTAGGGGTTAGTGTTAGGGTTAGTTTTAGGGTTAGGGGTTAGGGTTAGGGTTAGGGTTAGAGTTAGGGGTCAGGGTTAGGGTTAGGGTCATATAGGGTTAGGGTTAGGGTTAGGGTTAGGGCCTTAGGGTTAGGTTTAGGGTTAGGGTCATTAGGGTTAGGGTCAGTGTTAGGGTCAGGGTTAAGGTTAGGGTTAGGGGTTAGTGTTAGGGTTTAGGGTTAGGTTTTGTATTAGGGGTTACGGTTAGGATTAGGATTAGGGTTAGGGTTAGGGTTAGGGTTAGGGTTAGGGGTTCGGTTTAGGGTTAGGATTAGGGTTAGGGCCTTAGGGCCTTAGGGTTAGGGTTAGGGGTTACGGGTTAAGGTTATAATTAGGGTTAGGGTAAGGGACAGGGTCAGCTTTAGGGTTAGGGATAGGGGTCAGGGTTAGGGCCTTAGGGTTAGGTTTATAGTTAGTGGTTAGTGTTAGGGCCGTAGGGTTAGGGTTAGGGGTTAGGGGTTAGGTGTGGGTTAGGGTCAGGGTTAGGGTTAGGGTTAGGGGTTAGGGATTAGGGTTAGGATTAGGAGTAGGGTTAGGGCCATAGGGTTAGGGTTAGGGTTAGGGTTCGGTTAGGGTTAGGGTTAGGGTTAGGGTTAGGGTTAGGGTCAGGGTTAGGGTCAGGGTTAAGGTTAGAGTTAGGGGTTAGGGTTAGGGTTTAGGGTTAGGTTTAGTATTAGGGGTTAGGGTTAGGATTAGGGTTAGGGTTAGGGTTAGGATTAGGGTCATTAGGGTTAGGGTCAGGGTTAGGGTCAGAGTTAGGGTTAGGGTTAGGGGTTAGGGTTAGGGTTTAGGGTTAGGGTTAGGGTTAGGGTTAGGGTCAGGATTAGGTTTAGGTTTAGGGTTAGGGTTAGGTTAGGGTTAGGGTTATGGTTAGGTTTAGAGGTTAGGGTTAGGGTCATTAGGGTCAGGGTTAGGGTTAGGGTTAGGGTTAGGGCCTTAGGGTTAGGGTTAGGGTTAGGGTGTAGGGTTAGGTTAGGGTTAGGGTTAGGGTTAGGGTCAGTGTTAGGGTTAGGGTTAGGTTTAGGGCTTATGGTTAGGGTTCGGGTTAGGGGTTAGGGTTAGGGTTATTAGGGTCAGGGTTAGGGTTAGGGTCATTAGGGTTAGGGTTAGGTTTAGGGTTGGTTTTAGGGTTTAGGGGTTAGGGTTAGCATTAGTGTAAGGCTTAGGGCAGGAATCCTTAGTCCCTAATCCCTAATCCCTAATAATTATGTCTACTAGTCACTTATTGATTGGCTTAAGCGGTGAAGGTCACATTTGCATAGCCCTCCTCCTCAAAGTTGTTACGATGCTCTGTCAAGGTCGCGGTTAGGGTTAGGGTTAGGGTTAGGGTTAGGGTTAGGGTTAGGGTTAGTGTCAGGGTCAGGGTTAGGGTTAGGGTCAGGGTTAGGGTTAGGGCTAGGGTTAGGGTTAGGGTTAGGGTCAGGGTCAGGGTTAGGTTTAGGGTTAGGGTTAGGGTTAGGTTAGGGATAGGGTTAGGGTTAGGGGTTAGGGGTTAGGGTTAGGGTTAGTGTTAGGGCCTTAGGGTTAGGGTTAGGGTTAGGGTTACGGTTAGGGTTAGGTTAGGGTTAGGGTTAGGGTTAGGTTTAGGGTTAGCGTTAAGGTAGGAATCCCTAATCCCTAATCCCCAATCCTGTCTGCGGCCACCACCGGGCCCCGCCCCCCCTCCCGGCCCGGGAGTAGTTACAGCTTCCTTAAACATTCCAAATCTGATGTCTTCCAAAACAAAGCTTGTGAGCGGCGGAAGAACCAGCTGAGACGACTCAATGTGAGTGATAGAGCATAGTTCACTTTATTGGTCCAGGGTACACATATTTATACAGATAACAATAATTATGTCTACTAGTCACTTATTGATTGGCCTAAGCGCTAAGGGTCACATTTGCATAGCCCTCCTCCTCAAAGTTGTTACGATGCTCTGTCAAGGTCGCGGTGTCCTTGCCAGTTCTGCTGCAATCAGCAGCTTCTACCGCGGCCTAGTCTGGCTACTTACGCTAAGTTTGTTAGAACAGGCTCTGCTCGTGCAACTGCTCTGTAGATCCATGTCCTCTATCCTTTAGCCACTGCCCAACACTGCTGTGGCCACTTCTTGCCTTCAGAGTGTTTTTCGTTGCTCTTCCTCATGGCCTGAACCTCTCCCCTCACGTGTGCTGAAGCTCACGGGAGAGAGCGGGATGCGAGGAAGAGGAGGAGCCGATGCTGTGGACTCGCAGGAGCAAGGCAGGAGCCCCAGGGAGTGCTGCTGGGTTTGGAAGGGGCTCAGGCCAGTCTGTGTCTCCCTGTGCCCCACGAACCCTGAGCAGGAGCCCGGGAAAAGCAAAGGGCAGAGTCAGGCTCTGGCTCCTGGGGAGCCGAGGCTCCTTCCTGACCATGCTGGATCTGTCTTCACCCCATGCGGAGCAGCCTGGGGAGCCCCCGGGCCAGCACTGTGGCGGTGCAGCTGCTCTCAGCCCTGTGTGGGCCACGGGAGGTACGAGGGTCAGGGCACGGCGGGGCCTCTTCATCTCACCAGCCTTTCCCCCTCCCCGCAGCCCGGCTGCCGGCTGCCCAGGCGCTGCTGGCTTGACCGCTGGTGAGTAGCGGGGCCCTGGGGGAAGAAAGAGCTTTTCTGGCAGCACTCCCGAGCCTGCCCGAGCCCCGCGGGGATCCCAGTCCTGTCTCGGGGCTGGCGGGGGTGGCTCTGGTGGCAGGGGTGACCCGTCTCTGCTCCCTCGCCCAGGTGCTGGCGGCAGCTCCTCACACCAGCAGCGGCCGCGCCGTCGCTGCCTTGCAGCTGCTGCAGGCCCTGCAGGGCTGGATCCGCGGGGCCTTGGGCACAGCGTGGGCCACCGAGATGCCCCTCCTGCTGCAGCACCTGGCAGGTAAAGTGTGGCTGGGGGGAGAGGCTGGAGGGGAGGGAGGGCAGGAAAACGCAGCTTCCCAGTGGTCACACAGTGGGGATCAGCCATGGTCAGAGTGTCCTTCCCCATCATGGATCCAGTGGCTCTGACAAACGCCCCTGGGCTCCCTCCTGTGTCTGTGGCCTTGCGAGGGCTTTGGCACAGGCGCTTGTGGGCTCTTTCCAGCCTGATGGCCTGGGACTTCTGGGAGGTCTGACCGCAGAGGAGACCACCGGGCTCTTCTTTGGTGTGAGCTTGAGCAGCAGCAGAGCTTTTGCTTCCTCTTGCTTTCTAGGAAGAGCCGAGAGCTCCCTGCACTCTGCAGAGTGGGAGCAGCATGTGCTTAAGGTACAGCATCCTCGGGGTGTCACAAACATTCGGGGAGAAGAGGGAGCAGGCAGAGTTGTGGGGAGCTGGTGAAAAGAGGGCTGGGCTTGGCAGGGCAGACACTGCCATTGCAGCAGCTCTCCCCAGCAGCATCCCAGGACACGTGGGTGTGGGAAGGGCCCTGGCCAAGGGCAGGGGGACACCCGCTTCCTCTGCTCTTCCCCCCAATTCCTGCGGGCGTCCCTGGACCCATTGAGGACGAGACCTGCAGCGTGGGCCTGAGCCAGCAGCTGAGCCGGCAGAGAGCAGCTCTGCCCCCGTCTCCTGGGAGAAGGCTTTTCTCCTGCCTCAAACCGGGACTCTGCCCACACCAGCAGTTTTCACTGCTTCACCCCCAAACTGCGCTTCCCCCGTGCTGCCCTGGCCCGGCACTGCGGGCAGTCCCGCCTGCTCCTGGGGGAGTCGGGTCAGGGGAAGCTTTGGCGGGAAAGGCTGAGGGACCTCAGGGAGGGGGTGACATCGGGGAGGCTTTGGCGGGAAAGGCTGAGGTGCCTCAGGGAGGGGGGACATCGGGGAGGCTTGGGCGGGAAAGGCTGAGGTGCCTCAGGGAGGGGGGACATCGGGGAGGCTGCAGTGGGCAATGCTGAGGTAGCTCAGGATGGGATGGCACTGAGGTTGGTTTCAAATGGAAATGCTGAGGTACCTTGAGAAATGGATGCTGGGCTGGGAACTATGAACACACCAGATTGGCTAAGAGAGTGTTCATGACAGAAATTTGTGCAGTAAAGTATTCCAGCAAAGAGAGGAAGAAGAGCCAAACTTAGATCAGGCCTCCTAGGACGCTTGCAGGTCTGGGGACAGAGATGACGAGGTTGTTAATCCGGTCCTAACTGTTTCTTTCTCTGTCCCTCTCTTGCAGCACCGGACTGAATGGAGGAGCAAGTGGACGGGAAGTTCCTGCGCCACACACAGATCACATTTATTACTCTCGCCCTCAGAGACCCGGAGATCCAAACCGTTCCCATTGTGCCTTGAAGCAGCCTGTGCTCATGCGCTTCTCCCGGGGAGAAGGCGGAATGGCAGTAACTGGCCACGTTAAGCCACAGGGTGCACACTCTGCAGCTGTCAAGCCCAGTTCTGCGTTAGCTCACACCTGCGATTTTGCGCCGCACAGGCAGATTTGAGTTGTCGCTGGCTGTTGCAGCGTTTGGCTTTGGTGAGGACAGCGTGTTTGTCAGCAGTTGGTGTAGGTGGAACCTTGAGGAGACAGCGATATTTCCGTGCCAGAACTGGTTGGTGTTTGCATGGTATTGTGACGGTTGTTCCTGCAGGCGATCAGTGCTGGAGTATTATTGCAGGATGAGGGGATTTTGGAGGCTTGTCTGTGAGATGCACTAGAGGCAGCAGTTGAAAGCGAAAGGCTAAGATTTGGAGAGTTTGTCGGTGGGTTTGGGGCGGTTGTCAGCTGAAGAGTTGGCTGTTTGCAGGTGAGGTGTAGGCAGAGGGTGAAGCTGACTTTGCCTGGGCGGCGCAACTGGCTGGGTGTGCAGAGCTGAGGAGAGCGGGCTGCTGCGGGGGACCCTAAAGCCGGAGAACCAGCCGGCAGCTGCAGACGCTCCTGCTGCCGGGCAGGGCCGTGCAGGCCAGTGCCCTGGGGCACAGCGGCGTGACGTAGAAACCATGAGAAGGGGAGCGAGGAGGGGGAAGCATGGAGAGGCTTGCAGCACGAGTGGGAGAAGGAGGAAGAAGACTTACAGTGCACTTACACAAGCAATACCACAAATAAACTGTAACAACAGCCAGTAAAACAATTAACTCACATTCCTGACAAGCTGCTTGATTTTCAGGAAGGCAACACACAGGGCGAAAGAAAAATTGCTGTGCTCCATAGCCTTTTCAAGGCGTTTTTGCATCACCCCTCTCCTAGAGAGGATATCTGAGAGGAGCTGCAGTACTGCTGCTTCTTCGTTAGATATATTCTGCCCCATCTCCTCTCGCTCCCGGCTGCTCACCTCTTCAGGTGTCCATTGCACCGATGTCGGATCCTCTGCTTTCCCACAGCTCCACGAACTGCGTCCCGGTCCCGGTCCAGCCGCGCCGTATGCAGCCGGGGCTCGTCCCTCATCCAGCAGTCGCCTGCTCGCCGTCAATTCTCCATATGGATCACATCGGGGTTACCACTTGTGAGGGCAAAAATCACAGACTCCACACAATTCAATGTGAATTCAAGCTGAAGCCGTTTATTGCTTGTTACGTGTCCATCCTCTCTGCTGCCCACCCTGGAAATCCCTAGAAATCTCTACCAACCCACAAAAGGAGCAGCTTTGCTGCTGTTCAGATCGGCCAACCAGGTGAACACGGGGCTCGGGGACACACCACAGGGCAACAGGGAGGTCCTGAGGGGACATGAGGGCAAAGGGGGGTCTGGAGGCACCCGAGAGCACCCAGGTGCCCAGGGCTGAGCTGGCCTGTGCCTCCCCAGGCGCAGGGTCACAGCAGGGCCCTTTGTGACCTCACTCTGTGACACCCACTGCCCTGCGTGTGCTCAGCGCAGCCGTGGGCCCAGCCCACACTGTCCGACAGGACGGTGACGGGACAGGGCGTGAGCACGGAGCTGGCGAGAGCCCCGAGCGTAGCCCCAGTCTTTTGGAGAATCCTAGAATCATTTTGGTTGGAAGCGACCCTACAGATCCTTGCGTCCGACCATCCCCTATCTCTAGCTGCCCTCAGCAGACTCTGGCTGTGGAGTCCCTGAGCACAGCCCACATCTTTCCCCACTGCCCCAGGCAGACCTGCGGCACCGAGGGATTTTGCCGAACGTTCTCCCTTCCTTCCCTTCATCCCACAGGATGGGAGAGAGACGCCCCAGGCGTCGCAGGGTGAGCTGGGCAGGCGGTCCCCCTGTCATCATCGGGGAGGCCTGGGAGGAGAGACCCCCCAGCCCTACTGGGGGGGCCTTGGAGGAGAGACCCCCCAGGCGTCGCAGGGTGACCTTTGCAGACGGTCCCCCTGTCATCATCGGGGACGCCTGGGAGGAGAGACCCCCCAGGCGTCGCAGGGTGACCTTTGCAGACGGTCCCCCTGTCATCATCGGGGAGGCCTGGGAGGAGAGACCGCCCAGCCCTCCCAGGGTGGCCTGGGAGGAGAGACCGCCCAGCCCTCCTGGGGGGTCCTTGGAGGAGGTTTGGGATCCCCAGGAGGACAGCCCTCCACAGGAGCCCTCTGAGACGTCCCTGATCTGGCACCTGGAGATCGGTGAGTGAGGGGCGCTGATTGTCTGGGCAGGGTGGGCCCCAGAGATCGTTCCCCACTCGACACCAGCGTCACGGTTCCCCACACGCTGGCAGGGGGTTCCATGGCTGGGGATTATGCTGCCTGAAGCCCAGGGCTGCTCCGAGCTGCGAGCCGGCCCCAGCACAGCCTCTGCGGGCAGAGGGGACCCAGCTCCTGCTGCAGGGCACGGGCAGCGAGAGGCAGCTGGGCGGGCAGGAGGCAGCCGTGCTGCGGGACGGGGACCTTTCCTGCCCGTCTGAAGCGAGTTCCTCACCCGCTGCACCGGGCGCTTTCCCCGTCCTGCCTGGCTCCAGCATCGCAGCCCGTCTGCCGGGCACCCTGCAGCCCTGACACGCACGGGGAGACTGTGCCGGGACAGCGGGCGTGCGGCTGGACGGGGGGCAGAGCTCCTTCTGCTCTGTCCTGCCTGCAAACCTCTCTGCAGCCCTCCCTGCTCTCCCCCTTTATTAGATGCCACCTGGTTGCCGGTGTATGAATTTGCAAAGGGACACGTGGACTTCATCACGGCCTTTGTCAGAAACCCAGAAAAGGTAACCGCAGCCGCTTTAAAGGCGGCTGTGCTGGCGGCTGCTGACAGGGGCTCTGCTGCGGGTGCTGGAGGGTGCTGGCTGGGCAGAGCTGCTGCTCCCAGGTCTCCACATGGCACTGCACCCCCATGCTGCGGTGCCCACTGCTCGTGTGTCCTGATTCTCACACTCCCTGTTTGCCTCTCTGCTCCCTGGCTCTAGGAGGAGAGCCAGAAGATGCAGTTTCTGCAGAGCATCTGTGCCCTGTGTGACACCAGCAGGGGCTCCGGCTTGTCCCTGGGCCTAGATCTCTTCTGCCAGATATTCCAGCTGGCAGACAAAATCAAGGTGAGGGGATACCCAGCGGCTCTGGGGAAGGGCTTGAGGCCCCTGACACTGGCACCCAGTGAGGACATTGTTGGGCAGGGCCAGGGGCTGGTGGCACTGGGTCCCATCCGGCTGTGCTCTGCAGGTGCTGCTGGAAGAGGAGCCCAGGGACCAACTGCGCACGGCGCTGCGGCAGATCGCCATGCGTGCCATTGCTGAATTGAGGTACCTGTCCATCCCTCCCGGGGACCCCTGCCCCGAGCCCCGTGTCCACCTGTACGAGGCCTCCACGCACTGCTCCCAGCACCAGTGTCTGACTGGCCCGTCTCTCTTTGCAGCCTAGTGGAGATGGTGCTGGAGGGCAAGGAGACAAGCCTCCTCGAAGCCTGCTTCTCCAGCGTCTTCTTGCTTCCTCCAGAAGAGGAAATGCAGGGCCTGGACTGTGACCTCTACCATGTGGTAAGTGCTGGGAGAGCTACAGGAGCCCCCAGTCCCTCTGGGCTGCTCTCCAGCCACCCTGCGCTGTGATATGACCAGAGATCCAAGCAGGGCAGGGTCTCAGTTCTGCTGTCCCACCCTCATCCCTCGGTCCCCTGCCTGCGGGCCTGGCCATGTCCAGTGCTGCAGGTTGCTCTGCCCGCAGCAGATTATTTGTCCCTGGGTCTCTCCCAGGCACAGCGAAGCAGCGCGGGAGTCGTCCCTCAGTGCTGGGAGTTCAGATCAGTCCCCTGGGGGTGAGAGGGATGGCAGGAAACACAACCACAACTCCTTGTCTTCTTGCAGACCATGCAAACCATGGACAACATGCTAACTAGGCTGGTGCTCCGGTGTCGTGTCTCCAGAGTCAGCAAGCTGCTGCACAATATCTTCCAGGTCTGGGTGTGCAAAGTCTGGGCTTCGCAAGGGCTGTTCCTCACCCTGGGGGACGGGGTGTCCACTCTGGAGGTGACAGTCCCACCCCGTGCCGTGCAGAGAGCGCTGCCAGGCGGGTGCCCACCTCCCCGGGGAACCAGGGGCTGCCCTCCAGGCTCTTCCGCAGCACAGTGGCCGCAGAGGGTGGCATCTGCCTTCCTGCCTGGCCACAGGGCTGGCCTGGGGCTTGTGCCCCAAGCCTGCCAGGGACCCCAGGGCAAGAACCTCACTACAGGCTTTGTGCAAGACCAGGGGAAGCCTTAATGGACTGGGCCAGTCCAGCCCAGGACTTGAGCTTCTGCTGGAGCGGTGGCTGCTCCCAGGGCTCTCCAGCAGCTTGTCTCTCCCCAGATGCTTATGACCTTCACCAGCTCCAGCAGAGCATGTGTGCAGGAGAGGGCTATGGGCAGGATCGCTATGCTGAGCCATTTACTGTCCAACTTAGTGGAGGTAAGGACCAGGCACACCCTGCTCTGCCAGGACCCAGCTCTGCCCCAGTCCTGTGTCGGCTGGGACTGCCCAAGGAGCCCAGGGGGAGCCCAGGTCTGGCAGCTCTGCCTGTGTGGGGCTGTTCAGGGAGATGGGGCCCACAGGGCCCTGCAAAGCTCTGACCTGCCTGCATCCAGCCCTGGGCACACCCTTGGGTTCAGGGCTTTATCCCCAGGTGCCCTCAACCCTTCTGTTCTTCCTCCTCCCTTGCCCAGGCTGATCCCAATGAGGACAGACACGCCTCCTACGCATCGATCCACATCCCAATCCTCGGACAGCTGCTGGGACATCTTGTCCTGCTCCTGTCATCCAGGAGAGAAGAGATCAGACATTTGGCTTTGGATGCTCTTTATTCCCTCTTCAAAGTCAAGTATCAGCAACACTGTAAGAGAAGCTGTGGCGGGATGAATCCCCCTGCACACCAACATCACCCAATACCTCTGCTAATCTTCCTGAGCATTGCAATGAATGGTTCTCCTGCTTGCTGGAGACACCATCATGTCACCAGCCCTGGCCCTGCTCCTGACCCCCACGCTCTGTCCCAGGCTGGTGATGGTCCCGTGTAGCTGAGCTGCTCCTCAGGAGCATCTTCCCATCTCCCCCGAGGGGCCCGTATCCCTGCCCCGCAGCACTGCAGCCATGCGAGCCGTCCCCCACGTCACCGTTATTCCAGCCATGGCGGACTGAACTGTGGGACTGCATGCAGAGCTCTAGGGCCTTGGAGTTTCCAGGGCCAGGAGCATTCGCACACGTACAGTGGAGGCGGGTCAGCCCTTCCGTGGCCCCGCTCTTTACCACCTCCTCCCCAGACCCTGGGTCATCATCTCCCTCCTCAGCCACTCCAAGTTCACAGCTCTTTCCAATGCTGGGGAAGCTGCTGTGTCTTACCCACTCTTCTGCGTTTGCCCCGCTCTTTAGGTGCCACACTGCCAGAGAAGAACGCACAGCTCCAAGGGGATTGGGAAGCCAAGGCCACCTCCCTGCGCTCTTCGCCCAGCACCACTCACGTTGCCATGGTAACAAGCTCCCCCCTTGCTGGCCCTCCTGGCTGTGGCACCAGCAGCGGACTTGTGAGAGCAAAGGCCTCCACAATCAGGGGGCTGGCGTGGCCTCCCTGTCCCTGCTGAGAGGGTTCCTGCTGTCCCCGAGCAGGGACGATGCGAGGGCTGCTCTCCAGTGTCCCAGCAGCAGCCCCAGTCCTGCTGGCCACCAGCAAGCCCTGGTTCACGGCAGGGCCAGCACGCTGCGCAATGACCGCAACCCTCCTCCCTCTCCCGGGCCTCTCTTCTCCTCCTCCCCAGCAGTCACTGCCGCCCCTGCTGCCAGCTTTGCTGCGGGCACTGCCGCAGCACCGCCGGGTGGCTCTGCAGGGCTGCGGGCACTGCTGCAGCACCAGGGCGGCTCTGCAGGGCTGCTGGCACTGCCCAGCTACGCAGCAGCACCGGGGCACTCGGTGTGACTTGGCTTTGCTGCCTCCCTTCCTCCCTTAGCTCTTTGAAGAATACCTCCAGCCTCCCGAGAGGACAGACATGGTCCTGGTGTTCATCGAGGCCATGAGCGACTCCAGCACCTTTGACAAGGCGATGGCCAGAAACCCACTGGACGTGGTCACGGGAAACCCTAAACTCTGGCTGGTGGATGTAAGTGGCCTGTGGTTGGATCGCCCTGTCCTTCGGCCCTGTCAGGCCTTGTTCCTCCCTCCATCCCTCTCTTCCTCCCCACCCCTGGTGTCTCGAGCACCTGAAGTCACCTGAAGGCGGCAGAGAGGGACGGAAAGGGCAGCTGAGGAAATGGCTGCACTCCAGTGGCAGCACCATCCTCACCTGTGTCCCCTCCAGGTGCCAAAGATCACGAGCTGCATCCACAAAAACCTGGAGAGCATCAGCACGACAGCAGCCTGGCAGGGTGTGGAGTCCCTGCTTCTGCTGATGGCCAACAGGAGCCCTGGGGAAGTGGTGTCGACGCTGCTGACAATCGCTCCACCAGGAGACAGGTACTGGCCCCAAAAGCCATGAGGCCTTGTTCCCTGTGGGGAGAGGGGCCCGGAGACGCTCTGGCTGCCAGTGCCAAGGAATCCTGCAGGACACCCCCGAGGAGCAGGACCCTCCATCCCACCACGCTTTCCAGCGCTGGGGTCAGCCAGGCCCGCAGCAGCCACAGCTGAGCGAGCCAGCCCAGAGCCCCCCACTGCGCTCCTGCCAGCCCCACGGGAGCACCAGCTCAGCCTCTGCTGCTGCCCAGGGCATCCCAGGCGTCCTGCAGCGCGGAGCCGGACACGCTGCTGTGGCCCAGGCTGCCCTGCTGACAGAGCGCTCTCTTGCAGCACTGCCCTGGCACTGTGGGAGGTGATGTTCTCCGTGCCCCAGACCCTGCTGAGCGTTTCCAATGAGCTGCTCATCCAACTCCAGGACAGGCTCTTCTGCACACACCCGGAGGACCACTGCCTTGTTAGAACGGCTGTGAGTGACTGGAAAAACACCCTGGTGCCCTTGGCCTGGCGCTGGGGTGCCTGCTCCAAAGGCCCTTCCTGCCATGGTGGGGCCTGGTGGCTGCCTGGGGAGCTCTCCACACACGGACCTCGTCCCAAAAGGGCAACTCTCTTCTTCATACAGGCAAGGAAAATGAAGGTCATGCTGCCAGACCTGATGCGGGTCCTCCAGAACGGCAATAAGGCCATCACGATCGAGGCTCTGCCCATCTTCAGAACCATGATGGCTCACCTGAAGAGGAAGGAGGCCAGTCCCATTGCCGTGCCGCTGGCAAAATTTCTCCTGCCCTTCTTTGATGACGTAAGGCTGATGTATAAGCCTGAGCCCCACGGGTGGGCACTGGACAATGACAGCAGCCCTTCAGCCCAGCCACTCAAAGCAGGGGCTTCTCTCCTTTCTCCCCGGGGCTCTTGTGGGATGGTTTCTGCGTTCTGCAGCCCAGCCCAGCTTCTCCCTGCCAGCTGCTCCCACAGCTCCTCCCCACCATGGCTGCTGAGGCTGCTGGGGGATGCTGGGGCGGCGCTTTGAGGCACAGGCACTGACTGAGCAAGTCTCTTGAGCGTCCCTTCACGCACCCAGGGCCGCAGATCTGGCCACAACTGCAGTGTGCACAATGCCGCCCTGGAGCGTCTCCCCTCCCATCAGCCATGCAGGAGCTTCTGCTCCCCGTGGGCAGAGAGCTGCTGGTGCTCAGGTCCTACTGTGCTGCTCCCTCCCAGGAGCTGAGCCAGCTGAGAGAGTGCTCCATCAGCCTCTTCAGAGACTTGATGAAGATGGATGTGCGGAACGACAAGAGGGAGATGAAGAACACAGCGCGACTTGGCCTGCTCCCTCTCTTCTTCCACATGAGTGACCAAGTGCAGAGCGTGGCCAAGGTACAGATTTCAAAGCCGAGCAGTGATGCAGGGAAGAGACCCCTGGGCGTTTGGGCCAGGGCATGTCCCCGCTCCCTAAGGGCAGAATCACCCCAGGAACAAAGCCCAGAGCAGGGGGACACCAGGTCTCCTGCCCCAGACAGTGCTGCCATCTCCCAGCTTCTGCTGTTCCACAGGTTGCCAGGGAAGCCCTCCTGGGTGCCGCAGAGCTGCTCAGGTGGAAACAGCTCCAACGCCTGGTGCAGACAGAGCAGACATGGCGGATTGGACAGAGCTTGGTGAGGACAACCCCCAAGGCCCAGGGCCCAGGCTGGACGGGGCTGCCCCACATGTCCGTGCTGTGGGCTCTGCAGATGTGCCTCGCCTGTCCTGCTGCAGCCCCGAGCTGCATCCTTGTTCCCTGTGCTCAAGAACAGAGCCGCCAGGGGCTCTTCCCTCTTCCCTGCAGCCAGCGGGAGGGAGGGCTCTCAGCACCCCTGGGACCCTCGGCCTGTGTCTCTCTCTCAGCCCCACAGGGCTCCTGGCTGGAACACGGGGATGGCCGGGGCGGAGGGAAGGGGAATGTGTGTTGTTGTGGGGAGGGACTGGTCCGGCCAGCTGGGGAGGGACAGTGACGTGCTCACACCCTTGTGCTCTCTCCAGCTGGAGCGGGACAGGAGCAGAGCTCAGGAGCTCTTGAGTCAGAGCCTGCCGTACCTGAGGGATGCTCAGGCCAGCTTGCGAGAGGCGGCCGTGAGGTTCATCGGTGAGTCACAGCCCCCGGGTCCCTCTTTCGGCAGCCTGGCCCCAGTCTCCACCGCTGCCCTGGCACAAGGAGCAGCCCTGTGGCTGCCAGAGCCCCGGCTGCCCCGGGCAGGGCCTTGGCCTCCCCTCCCAGCCCTGCCCACGCAGGTGGCCTTGGTGGCCGCCTTGCCCGGTCCCACCATCTCGGCTCCTGCCCTCCCCTGGGGTCAGCCCTGATGAGGGGAGGGAGCAGGGGCTGACGAGCTCTGTGCCCAGGGCTGGCTGCGCGGCCCCTGAGGGACCGAAGGGAGGAGGAGGAGCTGGCTGAGATCTGCAGCGGTGAGTAGGGAGCGTGGTCGGGAGGGGATGCCTGGGGGTCTCTGCAGACGTGGGAGCTCATCTGGGGTCTGCTTCTCTCCCTTGCAGCCCTTCAGCCCTTGGAGTGGGACAGCGAACCCTCCATCCGCTCCCTGGCAGCTCAGACCATCCGCATCCTGAGCAACCCAAGGGAGCAGCCACGATCGCGATGGGCCCTGCGAGGCCTGTGCTGCTGGCGCCGCTGAGCCCGGCGGAGGTGCAGCTCTCCTCGGGAGGAGGGCTGGAGTTTAATAAAGCTGGAGGAGAATGCCAAAGCCCTGGTGTCCTTCAGATGTGCAGCGCCCTGAGCGTGCTGAGCAGACGGTGTCGTTCCCGGGCTCTCCCGCTGCCGCGGGACGTCTGTCCCTCAGCACAGCCTGGTTCCAGGCGTAGTCACGGTGCCGGCGGGCGGGCGCTCGCTGGCCCCCAGGCCCTGCCCTGCAGGGTGAGGCCGGGGAGGCATTGGCCGTGCGGGCACGGCAGGCACGGGGGCAGCAAAGACACGCAGGTTTACAGCAGGGCTGGTCCCAGCGCCTCAGGAGCTGTTTCCCACTGTTTTGCCCTCAGCTCCCGCCACCCCCGAGGGTTTCCACAGCGCCGTCTCAGCGAGCCAGACCCTCTGCTCCGGGCTGCCGGGCCTCGTCTCTCGCGCTGCCCTCCCCTCCTCGCCAGCAGCTGCCGCCCGGCGCTTTCACCCTTTCCTGGAGATGCTTTCCCAGCGTGTGTTTGATATAGAGAGATTCCCTGCGCTGATATTCCACAGTTACATGAGAAAAAAGCTGAGCGGTAGATCTACCAGAGAAAGGTTTCCAAACAGGTCATTTAGCACAAGAACAGCAGTGTGCGCGGCTGTGCAGAGCACGGCTGTGCTGTTTGTAGGAAAGGTTCCGCATGCATCTACTTGCACAGTCCTGCATTTCTCATGTGGACAGATGCAAGGTAGCTCAGCTAGTAGAGGAACAAAGACAGTCGTAGGCAGTACTGAATGCTGCTCCACGGTACTTGTCTGCCATGGCAAATGCTTCACAGTGGCCCGAGGAAAGACTCTTAACAATCGATCTACAAGAGAAAGGAAACAGACCATGGCATGACACAAAAGAACAGCAGAGCATCTCTTCACAACCTTGTCCCTGATATAGAAGCTGAGGACAAACACTTGTGTCCTTGTGTGACAGCAAGTGCCCGACAGAGCCCGACTGAGCTCCATAGGTCCCAAAGGAGCCCGACAGAACCTGCCAATGTCAGACAGTCTTGGCCAGGCCTTGTCAGACCCTGGCGCTCTCAGTCGAGCTTTGTTGAGCTCTCCTGGATTCTGTAGGGCTTTGTAGGGCTCTGATGAACCCTGTCGGGCTCTGTCGAGCTCTGCTGAGCCCTGTCAGGCCCTCTCGGTCCTTGTTGGGCTCTCTTGGGCCTTGTCAAGCTTTTTTGGGCTCTGTGGGGCTAAGTTGGACTCAGTCAGTTCCTGTCAGATTTTGTTTGGCTCTTTCCAGTACTGTCTGGCCCTGTCAGGCTCTGTGGAGATCTGTAAGGCTCTGCCAAGCCGTGTTAGGTCCTGTCAGGCTCTGTAATGCTTTGTTAAGCTCTTTTTGCATCCGTCGCACTTTGTCAGCCTCTGTTAGGTCCTGCTGTGCTCTATCATTCTCTATCATGCGCTGTCGGGATTCGTCAAACCCTTTTGAGCTCTGTCGAGCTCTGTCGGGCTCTGTTAGGCTTTGTCATGCACCATAAGTGCTCCAAAGACTGGGCGCACTTGCGATGCTTGTATTCACAGAATTATTGCATATTCATTACAATTTGGGGGAACTTGGAACATACAACGCAGCTGTAGTAAGAAAGAATTGCATATACCTGGCGGAGCGTGATGTCAATTCTTTCACGGTCTTTGCTGCCATCTAGTGTCTATTGAGGGCATGCACTAGAACACACATGTGGTGGGTACCTGCAGACATGTGCCTGTTCCTGGATGGCCCTGTGCTTGAAAGCATTTGTGCCTAGAAATGCTCATCTGTCCACCTGCGTGTGCCTTGAGGTGGGCTCCATTCATGTTTTAGTTTGGTTGCGTGTACCGCTGTGCTCTTTGTTGGAAAAGCTCTGCGTATATCTAGTTGCACAGTCCTGCATTTCTCATGCGGACAGATGCAAGGGAGCTCTGCTACTAAGGGAACAAAGTCGCAGGCAGCACCGAATGCTGCTCCACGGCACTTCTCTGCCATGGCAAATGCTTCACAGTGGCCTGAGGAAAGATGCTCAGCAATCGATGTACAAGAGAAAGGAGACTGACCATGCCATAATGCAAAAGAACAGCAGAGCATCTCTGCACAAGCTTGTCCCTGATATAGAAGCTGAGGACAAACACTTGTGTGCTTGTGTGAGAGCATGTGTCTTTCCTGTAAGTGTCTGATTGTTTGGCACAGTTACATGTGGAGAATGCCAAAGCCCTGGTGTTCTTCAGATGTGCAGCGCCCTGAGCGTGCTGAGCAGACGGTGTCGTTCCCGGGCTCTCCCGCTGCCGCGGGACGTCTGTCCCTCAGCACAGCCTGGTTCCAGGCGTAGTCACGGTGCCGGCGGGCGGGCGCTCGCTGGCCCCCAGGCCCTGCCCTGCAGGGTGAGGCCGGGGAGGCATTGGCCGTGCGGGCACGGCAGGCACGGGGGCAGCAAAGACACGCAGGTTTACAGCAGGGCTGGTCCCAGCGCCTCAGGAGCTGTTTCCCACTGTTTTGCCCTCAGCTCCCGCCACCCCCGAGGGTTTCCACAGCGCCGTCTCAGCGAGCCAGACCCTCTGCTCCGGGCTGCCGGGCCTCGTCTCTCGCGCTGCCCTCCCCTCCTCGCCAGCAGCTGCCGCCCGGCGCTTTCACCCTTTCCTGGAGATGCTTTCCCAGCGTGTGTTTGATATAGAGAGATTCCCTGCGCTGATATTCCACAGTTACATGAGAAAAAAGCTGAGCGGTAGATCTACCAGAGAAAGGTTTCCAAACAGGTCATCTAGCACAAGAACAGCAGTGTGCGCGGCTGTGCAGATCTGCCAGGAGATCTGCCATCACCTGCCTCCCTTCCCCGCCATGGGCACTGGCTGCCATCGCTTCATCTTCCTGCTCTTCAAGCCAGAACCGCCCCATCGATTCCAGCGAGGGTGTTGGGCCCAGGCCCTGGTCACTGGGGCTGTTGCTGGGCGGTTCACGCTCTCTTGGCCAGGCTGTTCTTGCGTGTCCTGATGACAAGGTGGTTACTGCTGGAGGAGAGCAAGTTCCTTGGAGTCTGCAGGGTTGTCCAGCGCTGCTCTGAGTTTGTGTGTCGCCTGAAGCCGCAATCCCAGCCCTGCAAGCACTGTGCTGTCCTGTTGCGTTAAACCAGGCCGTTAAGAAAGTGGGCTTTTTTCCTGCCTGGAGCAGAAAAGTGCAGAGGGCTGGAGAAGCTGGGAGAAGTTTCAATGTGCCTTCCTTTTCCACCTCTGTTTTACAGACTCGGGGGTGCTGTGGGGAAGTAGTTGCCTGCCAGAGTGCTGCAAGAGAAGAGAATCACCTCAGCTCTCGTGCTTGTGTGTTGTTTCCAGCCACAGGCTCAAGATGTGAACCTTGAGCACGTTTGACTTGTACAGAGAGCACGAGGATGCCATGACCCCGGCAGGGCTGGCGTTTCAACAGTGCCAGTGGGACAGCTGCGTTACCGGGGTCTCCCATCAGCTCCTCAGTGAGAAATGGCCCGTGCGGGGGGCTGGGGAGCCGTGACGCAGCCCTGGGGGGAGGCACACGGCTGGTGAACGAGCTGTGCCCGTGGGCTCCTGCTTGGTCCCGGCACTGGTCTGGGAGCTGTTACAGCACAGACTGGAGGAGGAAGCCAAGATGGCGGCGGTAGCGGGACGTCCCGACCCTCCCAACATGGCACCCGTCGCCATGGAGACGCCGCTCCCTCCCAAGATGGCGGCCGCGACGCGCCCCGACGCCCCCAAGATGGCGGTTGCCGTGGAGACGAGCGCCGACCCTCCCAAAATGGCGCCCGTAACTATGGAGACAGGCACCGACCCTCTCCAGATGGCGGTTGCCGTGGAAACGCGCGCCGACCCCCCCCAATATGGTGCCCGTAACCATGGAGACGCGCACCGACCCTCCCAAGATGGCGATGGGGCCGCGGCGCAGGAAGCTCCAGCCAATCGGGGCGCGTTTATTCCGGCGCCGGGGCCGCGTCCGGCAGAGGGGGCGGTGCCGAGAGCGCCAGCCGGGGCGGGCGCTTCCCGTTGACCAATAGGGAGAGTGGAGACGAGACCCGCACACCCTGGAACGAGAACGTCGCACCAGTAAACACTGGTTTGAACCAGTTTAAACCAGTGACCCCCAGAGCCCACCAGTTTGTCCCAGTATAACCCAGTCCCCCCCATAACCCTTCCAGTCCTCCCCAGTATAAACCAGTAACATCCCAGTATAAAACAGTGCCCACAAACCCCCTCCCAGTTCCCTCCCTCCCCTCGGTCCCTTGGGGCACTCCTGGGTCCCTCCCGAACACCTGAGTCCCCTCGAGGCACCGCGCACTTCCGGTCCCCGCTGGCAGCTCCACCCCACCGGGGCCGCACCAGGGACACTCAAAAAGACCCCTAATTCCCCACGAATTCCCTTGTTTTGCACAAAAATCCCCTTAATATGCCCCCAAAATCTGATTAATTTCCTATAATTCCCCCTTATTTCTGTTAATTTAATTAAAAACGCCCCAAAAGCCCCTTAAATCGCCTCTAAATCAATTTAAGTTGCCCCCAAATCACTTTAATTACCCCGTTTTGCCCCAAACCGTCATTATGTCCCCCAAAACCCCCTTAAAATGCCCCAAACACATGCTCCATCTTTAAATACGCCCTCGAGGCCACGTCCACCGAAGCCCCGCCCCTCTCACCCGATTGGCCATCGTGGCGCGCAGCCACTCCATGAAGTCCAGCAGGTGGGCGTGGCGCCGCCGAGGCTCCGCCCACCTGGGCGCCAGCGCAGCTGCGAGGCTCAGCCCGTCCAGCGCTGCCCCGAAGCTCTCCTAGTATTGGAGGAGCTGCCAGAGAGCGCTGATTGGCTGCGGCACACAGCGGGCAGCTCCCCATTGGCTGCCATGCCTGCCACTCCGCGCTGCACCCGCCCTCTTTGGGGGAGAACGGGACTTATCCATGC
>NC_138673.1:315000-330000 GCF_964273445.1 Streptopelia decaocto
GTCTCTGCTCCCTCGCCCAGGTGCTGGCGGCAGCTCCTCACACCAGCAGCGGCCGCGCCATCGCTGCCTTGCAGCTGCTGCAGGCCCTGCAGGGCTGGATCCGCGGGGCCTTGGGGACAGCGTGGGCCACCGAGATGCCCCTCCTGCTGCAGCACCTGGCAGGTAAAGTGTGGCTGGGGGGAGAGGCTGGAGGGGAGGGAAGGCAGGAAAACGCAGCTTCCCAGTGGTCACACAGTGGGGATCAGCCGTGGTCAGAGTGTCCTTCCCCATCATGGATCCAGTGGCTCTGACAAACGCCCCTGGGCTCCCTCCTGTGTCTGTGGCCTTGCGAGGGCTTTGGCACAGGCGCTTGTGGGCTCTTTCCAGCCTGATGGCCTGGGACTTCTGGGAGGTCTGACCGCAGAGGAGACCACCGGGCTCTTCTTTGGTGTGAGCTTGAGCAGCAGCAGAGCTTTTGCTTCCTCTTGCTTTCTAGGAAGAGCCGAGAGCTCCCTGCACTCTGCAGAGTGGGAGCAGCATGTGCTTAAGGTACAGCATCCTCGGGGTGTCACAAACATACGGGGAGAAGAGGGAGCAGGCAGAGTTGTGGGGAGCTGGTGAAAAGAGGGCTGGGCTTGGCAGGGCAGACACTGCCATTGCAGCAGCTCTCCCCAGCAGCATCCCAGGACACGTGGGTGTGGGAAGGGCCCTGGCCAAGGGCAGGGGGACACCCGCTTCCTCTGCTCTTCCCCCCAATTCCTGCGGGCGTCCCTGGACCCATTGAGGACGAGACCTGCAGCATGGGCCTGAGCCAGCAGCTGAGCCGGCAGAGAGCAGCTCTGCCCCCGGCTCCTGGGAGAAGGCTTTTCTCCTGCCTCAAACCGGGACTCTGCCCACACCAGCAGTTTTCACTGCTTCACCCCCAAACTGCGCTTCCCCCGTGCTGCCCTGGCCCGGCACTGCGGGCAGTCCCGCCTGCTCCTGGGGGAGTCGGGTCAGGGGAGGCTTTGGCGGGAAAGGCTGAGGGACCTCAGGGAGGGGGTGACATTGGGGAGGCTTTGGCGGGAAAGGCTGAGGGACCTCAGGGAGGGGGTGACATCGGGGAGGCTTGGGCGGGAAAGGCTGAGGTGCCTCAGGGAGGGGGGACCTCAGGGAGGCTGCAGTGGGCAATGCTGAGGTAGCTCAGGATGGGATGGCACTGAGGTTGGTTTCAAATGGAAATGCTGAGGTACCTTGAGAAATGGATGCTGGGCTGGGAACTATGAACACACCAGATTGGCTAAGAGAGTGTTCATGACAGAAATTTGTGCAGTAAAGTATTCCAGCAAAGAGAGGAAGAAGAGCGAAACTTAGATCAGGCCTCCTAGGACGCTTGCAGGTCTGGGGACAGAGATGACGAGGTTGTTAATCCGGTCCTAACTGTTTCTTTCTCTGTCCCTCTCTTGCAGCACCGGACTGAATGGAGGAGCAAGTGGACGGGAAGTTCCTGCGCCACACACAGATCACATTTATTACTCTCGCCCTCAGAGACCCGGAGATCCAAACCATTCCCATTGTGCCTTGAAGCAGCCTGTGCTCATGCGCTTCTCCCGGGGAGAAGGCGGAATGGCAGTAACTGGCCACGTTAAGCCACAGGGTGCACACTCTGCAGCTGTCAAGCCCAGTTCTGCGTTAGCTCACACCTGCGATTTTGCGCCGCACAGGCAGATTTGAGTTGTCGCTGGCTGTTGCAGCGTTTGGCTTTGGTGAGGACAGCGTGTGTTTGTCAGCAGTTGGTGTAGGTGGAATCTTGAGGAGAAAGCGATATTTCCGTGCCAAAACTGGTTGGTGTTTGCATGGTATTGTGACGGTTGTTCCTGCAGGCGATCAGTGCTGGAGTATTATTGCAGGATGAGGGGATTTTGGAGGCTTGTCTGTGAGATGCACTAGAGGCAGCAGTTGAAAGCGAAAGGCTGAGATTTGGAGAGTTTGTCGGTGGGTTTGGGGCGGTTGTCAGCTGAAGAGTTGGCTGTTTGCAGGTGAGGTGTAGGCAGAGGGTGAAGCTGACTTTGCCTGGGCGGCGCAACTGGCTGGGTGTGCAGAGCTGAGGAGAGCGGGCTGCTGCGGGGGACGCTAAAGCCGGAGAACCAGCCGGCAGCTGCAGACGCTCCCGCTGCCGGGCAGGGCCGTGCAGGCCAGTGCCCTGGGGCACAGCGGCGTGACGTAGAAACCATGAGAAGGGGAGCGAGGAGGGGGAAGCATGGAGAGGCTTGCAGCACGAGTGGGAGAAGGAGGAAGAAGACTTACAGTGAACTTACACAAGCAATACCACAAATAAACTGTAACAACAGCCAGTAAAACAATTAACTCACATTCCTGACAAGCTGCTTGATTTTCAGGAAGGCAACACACAGGACGAAAGAAAAATTGCTGTGCTCCATAGCCTTTTCAAGGCGTTTTTGCATCACCCCTCTCCTAGAGAGGATATGTGAGAGGAGCTGCAGTACTGCTGCTTCTTCGTTAGATATATTCTGCCCCATCTCCTCTCGCTCCTGGCTGCCCACCTCTTCAGGTGTCCGTTGCACCGATGTCGGATCCTCTGCTTTCCCACAGCTCCACGAACTGCGTCCCGGTCCCGGTCCAGCCGCGCCGTATGCAGCCGGGGCTCGTCCCTCATCCAGCAGTCGTCTGCTCGCCGTCAATTCTCCATATGGATCACATCGGGGTTACCACTTGTGAGGGCAAAAATCACGGACTCCACACAATTCAATGTGAATTCAAGCTGAAGCCGTTTATTGCTTGTTACGTGTCCATCCTCTCTGCTGCCCACCCTGGAAATCCCTAGAAATCTCTACCAACCCACAAAAGGAGCAGCTTTGCTGCTGTTCAGATCGGCCAGCCAGGTGAACACGGGGCTCGGGGACACACCACAGGGCAACAGGGAGGTCCTGAGGGGACATGAGGGCAAAGGGGGGTCTGGAGGCACCCGAGAGCACCCAGGTGCCCAGGGCTGAGCTGGCCTGTGCCTCCCCAGGCGCAGGGTCACAGCAGGGCCCTTTGTGACCTCACTCTGTGACACCCACTGCCCTGCGTGTGCTCAGCGCAGCCGTGGGCCCAGCCCACACTGTCCGACAGGACGGTGACGGGACAGGGCGTGAGCACGGAGCTGGCGAGAGCCCCGAGCGTAGCCCCAGTCTTTTGGAGAATCCTAGAATCATTTTGGTTGGAAGCGACCCTACAGATCATTGCGTCCGACCATCCCCTATCTCTAGCTGCCCTCAGCAGACTCTGGCTGTGGAGTCCCTGAGCACAGCCCACATCTTTCCCCACTGCCCCAGGCAGACCTGCGGCACCGAGGGATTTTGCCGAACGTTCTCCCTTCCTTCCCTTCATCCCACAGGATGGGAGAGAGACGCCCCAGGCGTCGCAGGGTGAGCTGGGCAGGCGGTCCCCCTGTCATCATCGGGGAGGCCTGGGAGGAGAGACCCCCCAGCCCTCCTGGGGGGGCCTTGGAGGAGAGACCCCCCAGGCGTCGCAGGGTGACCTTTGCAGACGGTCCCCCTGTCATCATCGGGGACGCCTGGGAGGAGAGACCCCCCAGGCGTCGCAGGGTGACCTTTGCAGACGGTCCCCCTGTCATCATCGGGGAGGCCTGGGAGGAGAGACCGCCCAGACCTCCCAGGGTGGCCTGGGAGGAGAGACCGCCCAGCCCTCCTGGGGGGTCCTTGGAGGAGGTTTGGGATCCCCAGGAGGACAGCCCTCCACAGGAGCCCTCTGAGACGTCCCTGATCTGGCACCTGGAGATCGGTGAGTGAGGGGCGCTGATTGTCTGGGCAGGGTGGGCCCCAGAGATCGTTCCCCACTCGACACCAGCGTCACGGTTCCCCACACGCTGGCAGGGGGTTCCATGGCTGGGGATTATGCTGCCTGAAGCCCAGGGCTGCTCCGAGCTGGGAGCCGGCCCCAGCACAGCCTCTGCAGGCAGAGGGGACCCAGCTCCTGCTGCAGGGCACGGGCAGCGAGAGGCAGCTGGGCGGGCAGGAGGCAGCCGTGCTGCGGGACGGGGACCTTTCCTGCCCGTCTGAAGCGAGTTCCTCACCCGCTGCACCGGGCGCTTTCCCCGTCCTGCCTGGCTCCAGCATCGCAGCCCGTCTGCCGGGCACCCTGCAGCCCTGACACGCACGGGGAGACTGTGCCGGGACAGCGGGCGTGCGGCTGGACGGGGGGCAGAGCTCCTTCTGCTCTGTCCTGCCTGCAAACCTCTCTGCAGCCCTCCCTGCTCTCCCCCTTTATTAGATGCCACCTGGTTGCCGGTGTATGAATTTGCAAAGGGACACGTGGACTTCATCACGGCCTTTGTCAGAAACCCAGAAAAGGTAACCGCAGCCGCTTTAAAGGCGGCTGTGCTGGCGGCTGCTGACAGGGGCTCTGCTGCGGGTGCTGGAGGGTGCTGGCTGGGCAGAGCTGCTGCTCCCAGGTCTCCACATGGCACTGCACCCCCATGCTGCGGTGCCCACTGCTCGTGTGTCCTGATTCTCACACTCCCTGTTTGCCTCTCTGCTCCCTGGCTCTAGGAGGAGAGCCAGAAGATGCAGTTTCTGCAGAGCATCTGTGCCCTGTGTGACACCAGCAGGGGCTCCGGCTTGTCCCTGGGCCTAGATCTCTTCTGCCAGATATTCCAGCTGGCAGACAAAATCAAGGTGAGGGGATACCCAGCGGCTCTGGGGAAGGGCTTGAGGCCCCTGACACTGGCACCCAGTGAGGACATTGTTGGGCAGGGCCAGGGGCTGGTGGCACTGGGTCCCATCCCAGCTGTGCTCTGCAGGTGCTGCTGGAAGAGGAGCCCAGGGACCAACTGCGCACGGCGCTGCGGCAGATCGCCATGCGTGCCATTGCTGAATTGAGGTACCTGTCCATCCCTCCCGGGGACCCCTGCCCCCGAGCCCCGTGTCCACCTGTACGAGGCCTCCACGCACTGCTCCCAGCACCAGTGTCTGACTGGCCCGTCTCTCTTTGCAGCCTAGTGGAGATGGTGCTGGAGGGCAAGGAGACAAGCCTCCTCGAAGCCTGCTTCTCCAGCGTCTTCTTGCTTCCTCCAGAAGAGGAAATGCAGGGCCTGGACTGTGACCTCTACCATGTGGTAAGTGCTGGGAGAGCTACAGGAGCCCCCAGTCCCTCTGGGCTGCTCTCCAGCCACCCTGCGCTGTGATATGACCAGAGATCCAAGCAGGGCAGGGTCTCAGTTCTGCTGTCCCACCCTCATCCCTCGGTCCCCTGCCTGCGGGCCTGGCCATGTCCAGTGCTGCAGGTTGCTCTGCCCGCAGCAGATGATTTGTCCCTGGGTCTCTCCCAGGCACAGCGAAGCAGCGCGGGAGTCGTCCCTCAGTGCTGGGAGTTCAGATCAGTCCCCTGGGGGTGAGAGGGATGGCAGGAAACACAACCACAACTCCTTGTCTTCTTGCAGACCATGCAAACCATGGACAACATGCTAACTAGGCTGGTGCTCCGGTGTCGTGTCTCCAGAGTCAGCAAGCTGCTGCACAATATCTTCCAGGTCTGGGTGTGCAAAGTCTGGGCTTCGCAAGGGCTGTTCCTCACCCTGGGGGACGGGGTGTCCACTCTGGAGGTGACAGTCCCACCCCGTGCCGTGCAGAGAGCGCTGCCAGGCGGGTGCCCACCTCCCCGGGGAACCAGGGGCTGCCCTCCAGGCTCTTCCGCAGCACAGTGGCCGCAGAGGGTGGCATCTGCCTTCCTGCCTGGCCACAGGGCTGGCCTGGGGCTTGTGCCCCAAGCCTGCCAGGGACCCCAGGGCAAGAACCTCACTACAGGCTTTGTGCAAGACCAGGGGAAGCCTTAATGGACTGGGCCAGTCCAGCCCAGGACTTGAGCTTCTGCTGGAGCGGTGGCTGCTCCCAGGGCTCTCCAGCAGCTTGTCTCTCCCCAGATGCTTATGACCTTCACCAGCTCCAGCAGAGCATGTGTGCAGGAGAGGGCTATGGGCAGGATCGCTATGCTGAGCCATTTACTGTCCAACTTAGTGGAGGTAAGGACCAGGCACACCCTGCTCTGCCAGGACCCAGCTCTGCCCCAGTCCTGTGTCGGCTGGGACTGCCCAAGGAGCCCAGGGGGAGCCCAGGTCTGGCAGCTCTGCCTGTGTGGGGCTGTTCAGGGAGATGGGGCCCACAGGGCCCTGCAAAGCTCTGACCTGCCTGCATCCAGCCCTGGGCACACCCTTGGGTTCAGGGCTTTATCCCCAGGTGCCCTCAACCCTTCTGTTCTTCCTCCTCCCTTGCCCAGGCTGATCCCAATGAGGACAGACACGCCTCCTACGCATCGATCCACATCCCAATCCTCGGACAGCTGCTGGGACATCTTGTCCTGCTCCTGTCATCCAGGGGAGAAGAGATCAGATATTTGGCTTTGGATGCTCTTTATTCCCTCTTCAAAGTCAAGTATCAGCAACACTGTAAGAGAAGCTGTGGCGGGATGAATCCCCCTGCACACCAACATCACCCAATACCTCTGCTAATCTTCCTGAGCATTGCAATGAATGGTACTCCTGCTTGCTGGAGACACCATCATGTCACCAGCCCTGGCCCTGCTCCTGACCCCCACGCTCTGTCCCAGGCTGGTGATGGTCCCGTGTAGCTGAGCTGCTCCTCAGGAGCATCTTCCCATCTCCCCCGAGGGGCCCGTATCCCTGCCCCGCAGCACTGCAGCCATGCGAGCCGTCCCCCACGTCACCGTTATTCCAGCCATGGCGGACTGAACTGTGGGACTGCATGCAGAGCTCTAGGGCCTTGGAGTTTCCAGGGCCAGGAGCATTCGCACACGTACAGTGGAGGCGGGTCAGCCCTTCCGTGGCCCCGCTCTCCACCACCTCCTCCCCAGACCCTGGGTCATCATCTCCCTCCTCAGCCACTCCAAGTTCACAGCTCTTTCCAATGCTGGGGAAGCTGCTGTGTCTTACCCACTCTTCTGCGTTTGCCCCGCTCTTTAGGTGCCACACTGCCAGAGAAGAACGCACAGCTCCAAGGGGATTGGGAAGCCAAGGCCACCTCCCTGCGCTCTTCGCCCAGCACCACTCACGTTGCCATGGTAACAAGCTCCCCCCTTGCTGGCCCTCCTGGCTGTGGCACCAGCAGCGGACTTGTGAGAGCAAAGGCCTCCACAATCAGGGGGCTGGCGTGGCCTCCCTGTCCCTGCTGAGAGGGTTCCTGCTGTCCCCGAGCAGGGACGATGCGAGGGCTGCTCTCCAGTGTCCCAGCAGCAGCCCCAGTCCTGCTGGCCACCAGCAAGCCCTGGTTCACGGCAGGGCCAGCACGCTGCGCAATGACCGCAACCCTCCTCCCTCTCCCGGGCCTCTCTTCTCCTCCTCCCCAGCAGTCACTGCCGCCCCTGCTGCCAGCTTTGCTGCGGGCACTGCCGCAGCACCGCCGGGTGGCTCTGCAGGGCTGCTGGCACTGCCCGGCTACGCAGCAGCACCGGGGCACTCGGTGTGACTTGGCTTTGCTGCCTCCCTTCCTCCCTTAGCTCTTTGAAGAATACCTCCAGCCTCCCGAGAGGACAGACATGGTCCTGGTGTTCATCGAGGCCATGAGCGACTCCAGCACCTTTGACAAGGCGATGGCCAGAAACCCACTGGACGTGGTCACGGGAAACCCTAAACTCTGGCTGGTGGATGTAAGTGGCCTGTGGTTGGATCGCCCTGTCCTTCAGCCCTGTCAGGCCTTGTTCCTCCCTCCATCCCTCTCTTCCTCCCCACCCCTGGTGTCTCGGGCACCTGAAGTCACCTGAAGGCGGCAGAGAGGGACGGAAAGGGCAGCTGAGGAAATGGCTGCACTCCAGTGGCAGCACCATCCTCACCTGTGTCCCCTCCAGGTGCCAAAGATCACGAGCTGCATCCACAAAAACCTGGAGAGCATCAGCACGACAGCAGCCCGGCAGGGTGTGGAGTCCCTGCTTCTGCTGATGGCCAACAGGAGCCCTGGGGAGGTGGTGTCGACGCTGCTGACAATCGCTCCACCAGGAGACAGGTACTGGCCCCAAAAGCCATGAGGCCTTGTTCCCTGTGGGGAGAGGGGCCCGGAGACGCTCTGGCTGCCAGTGCCAAGGAATCCTGCAGGACACCCCCGAGGAGCAGGACCCTCCATCCCACCACGCTTTCCAGCGCTGGGGTCAGCCAGGCCCGCAGCAGCCACAGCTGAGCGAGCCAGCCCAGAGCCCCCCACTGCGCTCCTGCCAGCCCCACGGGAGCACCAGCTCAGCCTCTGCTGCTGCCCAGGGCATCCCAGGCGTCCTGCAGCGCGGAGCCGGACACGCTGCTGTGGCCCAGGCTGCCCTGCTGACAGAGCGCTCTCTTGCAGCACTGCCCTGGCACTGTGGGAGGTGATGTTCTCCGTGCCCCAGACCCTGCTGAGCGTTTCCAATGAGCTGCTCATCCAACTCCAGGACAGGCTCTTCTGCACACACCCGGAGGACCACTGCCTTGTTAGAACGGCTGTGAGTGACCGGAAAAACACCCTGGTGCCCTTGGCCTGGCGCTGGGGTGCCTGCTCCAAAGGCCCTTCCTGCCATGGTGGGGCCTGGTGGCTGCCTGGGGAGCTCTCCACACACGGACCTCGTCCCAAAAGGGCAACTCTCTTCTTCATACAGGCAAGGAAAATGAAGGTCATGCTGCCAGACCTGATGCGGGTCCTCCAGAACGGCAATAAGGCCATCACGATCGAGGCTCTGCCCATCTTCAGAACCATGATGGCTCACCTGAAGAGGAAGGAGGCCAGTCCCATTGCCGTGCCGCTGGCAAAATTTCTCCTGCCCTTCTTTGATGACGTAAGGCTGATGTATAAGCCTGAGCCCCACGGGTGGGCACTGGACAATGACAGCTGCCCTTCAGCCCAGCCACTCAAAGCAGGGGCTTCTCTCCTTTCTCCCCGGGGCTCTTGTGGGATGGTTTCTGCGTTCTGCAGCCCAGCCCAGCTTCTCCCTGCCAGCTGCTCCCACAGCTCCTCCCCACCATGGCTGCTGAGGCTGCTGGGGGATGCTGGGGCGGCGCTTTGAGGCACAGGCACTGACTGAGCAAGTCTCTTGAGCGTCCCTTCACGCACCCAGGGCCGCAGATCTGGCCACAACTGCAGTGTGCACAATGCCGCCCTGGAGCGACTCCCCTCCCATCAGCCATGCAGGAGCTTCTGCTCCCCGTGGGCAGAGAGCTGCTGGTGCTCAGGTCCTACTGTGCTGCTCCCTCCCAGGAGCTGAGCCAGCTGAGAGAGTGCTCCATCAGCCTCTTCAGAGACTTGATGAAGATGGATGTGCGGAACGACAAGAGGGAGATGAAGAACACAGCGCGACTTGGCCTGCTCCCTCTCTTCTTCCACATGAGTGACCAAGTGCAGAGCGTGGCCAAGGTACAGATTTCAAAGCCGAGCAGTGATGCAGGGAAGAGACCCCTGGGCGTTTGGGCCAGGGCATGTCCCCGCTCCCTAAGGGCAGAATCACCCCAGGAACAAAGCCCAGAGCAGGGGGACACCAGGTCTCCTGCCCCAGACAGTGCTGCCATCTCCCAGCTTCTGCTGTTCCACAGGTTGCCAGGGAAGCCCTCCTGGGTGCCGCAGAGCTGCTCAGGTGGAAACAGCTCCAACGCCTGGTGCAGACAGAGCAGACATGGCGGATTGGACAGAGCTTGGTGAGGACAACCCCCAAGGCCCAGGGCCCAGGCTGGACGGGGCTGCCCCACATGTCCGTGCTGTGGGCTCTGCAGATGTGCCTCACCTGTCCTGCTGCAGCCCCGAGCTGCATCCTTGTTCCCTGTGCTCAAGAACAGAGCCCCCAGGGGCTCTTCCCTCTTCCCTGCAGCCAGCGGGAGGGAGGGCTCTCAGCACCCCTGGGACCCTCGGCCTGTGTCTCTCTCTCAGCCCCACAGGGCTCCTGGCTGGAACACGGGGATGGCCGGGGCGGAGGGAAGGGGAATGTGTGTTGTTGTGGGGAGGGACTGGTCCGGCCAGCTGGGGAGGGACAGTGACGTGCTCACACCCTTGTGCTCTCTCCAGCTGGAGCGGGACAGGAGCAGAGCTCAGGAGCTCTTGAGTCAGAGCCTGCCGTACCTGAGGGATGCTCAGGCCAGCTTGCGAGAGGCGGCCGTGAGGTTCATCGGTGAGTCACAGCCCCCAGGTCCCTCTTTCGGCAGCCTGGCCCCAGTCCCCACCGCTGCCCTGGCACAAGGAGCAGCCCTGTGGCTGCCAGAGCCCCGGCTGCCCCGTGCAGGGCCTTGGCCTCCCCTCCCAGCCCTGCCCACGCAGGTGGCCTTGGTGGCCGCCTTGCCCGGTCCCACCATCTCGGCTCCTGCCCTCCCCTGGGGTCAGCCCTGATGAGGGGAGGGAGCAGGGGCTGACGAGCTCTGTGCCCAGGCCTGGCTGCACGGCCCCTGAGGGACCGAAGGGAGGAGGAGGAGCTGGCTGAGATCTGCAGCGGTGAGTAGGGAGCGTGGTCGGGAGGGGATGCCTGGGGGTCTCTGCAGACGTGGGAGCTCATCTGGGGTCTGCTTCTCTCCCTTGCAGCCCTTCAGCCCTTGGAGTGGGACAGCGAACCCTCCATCCGCTCCCTGGCAGCTCAGACCATCCGCATCCTGAGCAACCCAAGGGAGCAGCCACGATCGCGATGGGCCCTGCGAGGCCTGTGCTGCTGGCGCCGCTGAGCCCGGCGGAGGTGCAGCTCTCCTCGGGAGGAGGGCTGGAGTTTAATAAAGCTGGAGGAGAATGCCAAAGCCCTGGTGTCCTTCAGATGTGCAGCGCCCTGAGCGTGCTGAGCAGACGGTGTCGTTCCCGGGCTCTCCCGCTGCCGCGGGACGTCTGTCCCTCAGCACAGCCTGGTTCCAGGCGTAGTCACGGTGCCGGCGGGCGGGCGCTCGCTGGCCCCCAGGCCCTGCCCTGCAGGGTGAGGCCGGGGAGGCATTGGCCGTGCGGGCACGGCAGGCACGGGGGCAGCAAAGACACGCAGGTTTACAGCAGGGCTGGTCCCAGCGCCTCAGGAGCTGTTTCCCACTGTTTTGCCCTCAGCTCCCGCCACCCCCGAGGGTTTCCACAGCGCCGTCTCAGCGAGCCAGACCCTCTGCTCCGGGCTGCCGGGCCTCGTCTCTCGCGCTGCCCTCCCCTCCTCGCCAGCAGCTGCCGCCCGGCGCTTTCACCCTTTCCTGGAGATGCTTTCCCAGCGTGTGTTTGATATAGAGAGATTCCCTGCGCTGATATTCCACAGTTACATGAGAAAAAAGCTGAGCGGTAGATCTACCAGAGAAAGGTTTCCAAACAGGTCATTTAGCACAAGAACAGCAGTGTGCGCGGCTGTGCAGAGCACGGCTGTGCTGTTTGTAGGAAAGGTTCCGCATGCATCTACTTGCACAGTCCTGCATTTCTCATGTGGACAGATGCAAGGTAGCTCAGCTAGTAGAGGAACAAAGACAGTCGTAGGCAGTACTGAATGCTGCTCCACGGTACTTGTCTGCCATGGCAAATGCTTCACAGTGGCCCGAGGAAAGACTCTTAACAATCGATCTACAAGAGAAAGGAAACAGACCATGGCATGACACAAAAGAACAGCAGAGCATCTCTTCACAACCTTGTCCCTGATATAGAAGCTGAGGACAAACACTTGTGTCCTTGTGTGACAGCAAGTGCCCGACAGAGCCCGACTGAGCTCCATAGGTCCCAAAGGAGCCCGACAGAACCTGCCAATGTCAGACAGTCTTGGCCAGGCCTTGTCAGACCCTGGCGCTCTCAGTCGAGCTTTGTTGAGCTCTCCTGGATTCTGTAGGGCTTTGTAGGGCTCTGATGAACCCTGTCGGGCTCTGTCGAGCTCTGCTGAGCCCTGTCAGGCCCTCTCGGTCCTTGTTGGGCTCTCTTGGGCCTTGTCAAGCTTTTTTGGGCTCTGTGGGGCTAAGTTGGACTCAGTCAGTTCCTGTCAGATTTTGTTTGGCTCTTTCCAGTACTGTCTGGCCCTGTCAGGCTCTGTGGAGATCTGTAAGGCTCTGCCAAGCCGTGTTAGGTCCTGTCAGGCTCTGTAATGCTTTGTTAAGCTCTTTTTGCATCCGTCGCACTTTGTCAGCCTCTGTTAGGTCCTGCTGTGCTCTATCATTCTCTATCATGCGCTGTCGGGATTCGTCAAACCCTTTTGAGCTCTGTCGAGCTCTGTCGGGCTCTGTTAGGCTTTGTCATGCACCATAAGTGCTCCAAAGACTGGGCGCACTTGCGATGCTTGTATTCACAGAATTATTGCATATTCATTACAATTTGGGGGAACTTGTAACATACAACGCAGCTGTAGTAAGAAAGAATTGCATATACCTGGCGGAGCGTGATGTCAATTCTTTCACGGTCTTTGCTGCCATCTAGTGTCTATTGAGGGCATGCACTAGAACACACATTTGGTGGGTACCTGCAGACATGTGCCTGTTCCTGGATGGCCCTGTGCTTGAAAGCATTTGTGCCTAGAAATGCTCGTCTGTCCACCTGCGTGTGCCTTGAGGTGGGCTCCATTCATGTTTTAGTTTGGTTGCGTGTACCGCTGTGCTCTTTGTTGGAAAAGCTCTGCGTATATCTAGTTGCACAGTCCTGCATTTCTCATGCGGACAGATGCAAGGGAGCTCTGCTACTAAGGGAACAAAGTCGCAGGCAGCACCGAATGCTGCTCCACGGCACTTCTCTGCCATGGCAAATGCTTCACAGTGGCCTGAGGAAAGATGCTCAGCAATCGATGTACAAGAGAAAGGAGACTGACCATGCCATAATGCAAAAGAACAGCAGAGCATCTCTGCACAAGCTTGTCCCTGATATAGAAGCTGAGGACAAACACTTGTGTGCTTGTGTGAGAGCATGTGTCTTTCCTGTAAGTGTCTGATTGTTTGGCACAGTTACATGTGGAGAATGCCAAAGCCCTGGTGTTCTTCAGATGTGCAGCGCCCTGAGCGTGCTGAGCAGACGGTGTCGTTCCCGGGCTCTCCCGCTGCCGCGGGACGTCTGTCCCTCAGCACAGCCTGGTTCCAGGCGTAGTCACGGTGCCGGCGGGCGGGCGCTCGCTGGCCCCCAGGCCCTGCCCTGCAGGGTGAGGCCGGGGAGGCATTGGCCGTGCGGGCACGGCAGGCACGGGGGCAGCAAAGACACGCAGGTTTACAGCAGGGCTGGTCCCAGCGCCTCAGGAGCTGTTTCCCACTGTTTTGCCCTCAGCTCCCGCCACCCCCGAGGGTTTCCACAGCGCCGTCTCAGCGAGCCAGACCCTCTGCTCCGGGCTGCCGGGCCTCGTCTCTCGCGCTGCCCTCCCCTCCTCGCCAGCAGCTGCCGCCCGGCGCTTTCACCCTTTCCTGGAGATGCTTTCCCAGCGTGTGTTTGATATAGAGAGATTCCCTGCGCTGATATTCCACAGTTACATGAGAAAAAAGCTGAGCGGTAGATCTACCAGAGAAAGGTTTCCAAACAGGTCATCTAGCACAAGAACAGCAGTGTGCGCGGCTGTGCAGATCTGCCAGGAGATCTGCCATCACCTGCCTCCCTTCCCCGCCATGGGCACTGGCTGCCATCGCTTCATCTTCCTGCTCTTCAAGCCAGAACCGCCCCATCGATTCCAGCGAGGGTGTTGGGCCCAGGCCCTGGTCACTGGGGCTGTTGCTGGGCGGTTCACGCTCTCTTGGCCAGGCTGTTCTTGCGTGTCCTGATGACAAGGTGGTTACTGCTGGAGGAGAGCAAGTTCCTTGGAGTCTGCAGGGTTGTCCAGCGCTGCTCTGAGTTTGTGTGTCGCCTGAAGCCGCAATCCCAGCCCTGCAAGCACTGTGCTGTCCTGTTGCGTTAAACCAGGCCGTTAAGAAAGTGGGCTTTTTTCCTGCCTGGAGCAGAAAAGTGCAGAGGGCTGGAGAAGCTGGGAGAAGTTTCAATGTGCCTTCCTTTTCCACCTCTGTTTTACAGACTCGGGGGTGCTGTGGGGAAGTAGTTGCCTGCCAGAGTGCTGCAAGAGAAGAGAATCACCTCAGCTCTCGTGCTTGTGTGTTGTTTCCAGCCACAGGCTCAAGATGTGAACCTTGAGCACGTTTGACTTGTACAGAGAGCACGAGGATGCCATGACCCCGGCAGGGCTGGCGTTTCACCAGTGCCAGTGGGACAGCTGCGTTACCGGGGTCTCCCATCAGCTCCTCAGTGAGAAATGGCCCGTGCGGGGGGCTGGGGAGCCGTGACGCAGCCCTGGGGGGAGGCACACGGCTGGTGAACGAGCTGTGCCCGTGGGCTCCTGCTTGGTCCCGGCACTGGTCTGGGAGCTGTTACAGCACAGACTGGAGGAGGAAGCCAAGATGGCGGCGGTAGCGGGACGTCCCGACCCTCCCAACATGGCACCCGTCGCCATGGAGACGCCGCTCCCTCCCAAGATGGCGGCCGCGACGCGCCCCGACGCCCCCAAGATGGCGGTTGCCGTGGAGACGAGCGCCGACCCTCCCAAAATGGCGCCCGTAACTATGGAGACAGGCACCGACCCTCTCCAGATGGCGGTTGCCGTGGAAACGCGCGCCGACCCCCCCAATATGGTGCCCGTAACCATGGAGACGCGCACCGACCCTCCCAAGATGGCGATGGGGCCGCGGCGCAGGAAGCTCCAGCCAATCGGGGCGCGTTTATTCCGGCGCCGGGGCCGCGTCCGGCAGAGGGGGCGGTGCCGAGAGCGCCAGCCGGGGCGGGCGCTTCCCGTTGACCAATAGGGAGAGTGGAGACGAGACCCGCACACCCTGGAACGAGAACGTCGCACCAGTAAACACTGGTTTGAACCAGTTTAAACCAGTGACCCCCAGAGCCCACCAGTTTGTCCCAGTATAACCCAGTCCCCCCCATAACCCTTCCAGTCCCCCCCAGTATAAACCAGTAACATCCCAGTATAAAACAGTGCCCACAAACCCCCTCCCAGTTCCCTCCCTCCCCTCGGTCCCCTGGGGCACTCCTGGGTCCCTCCCGAACACCTGAGTCCCCTCGAGGCACCGCGCACTTCCGGTCCCCGCTGGCAGCTCCACCCCACCGG